>NW_015150805.1:602691-609704 GCF_000732505.1 Cyprinodon variegatus
GAATGGTTGAAATGCAATCTATCCAGGGTGTACCCAAAGACAGCTGGATATAGGCACCAGCACCCCTCAGAAAATGGATGGAAGTCATTTATTCTTGGTCATGTAATCTAAAACTATCCCTTCAGACTGTTCAGTAATAAAGTTTGGAACAATATGTGCTTTCAAAACATAAGTTAAGATGATTTTTATCATATTTGTCTTTTAGCGTGGGAAAAATGTACATGAGACATATTGATAAGTGAGCATGGGGCCAACCTTATGGTTTACACATACCGTCCAAATTTCATGCTTTGCTCCGGACTGAAAGCAGAATTTATAAATTCAGAAAAGTGGAGATCCCCTCAATCTCTCATTTGGCAGCGCATTTGATTACATTTCGTTTTTTTTTTTTTTTTTTGCTGTAGTTTTGTAGGACATGACTTGCGTAAGGAATGTGCTTTCTCCAACTGTGCTGTGGTGTGTCATCAATGTCGATGACAAACAGCCTCCTTGTTTCCATCATCTTTAACGTCACATTAAACTTCTGTGGTAGAGGAGAGGTAGCGGGGAGACTCAGTCTGAAACTGAAGTGTCTCTGTATCATTGAGGGATAAGTGTTCTTTCTCAGCTGCTGGGCTTGGAATAAAGCCATATATAACTCATGCCAAAATTGCTCCCACATTTTATTTCACTTAACATTGAGAACTCAGTTTCATGTAGGCAGAAAGTTCAAATTTAAGAAAGAAAAGTGGTATTAAAGGCAACCATGTAAATATCTTTACATTAAAGTAATACATTGAGATAATCAGTTTGTAAGATGAAATAACATTAAATTGATTTTAGGAATATGCAAAGAAATGTTACTTGATATTTTTTTTTTGCTTTTAGAATTATCTTTTCATTTTTTTAACCTTTTGTCTCAGACTATTTAACCTTTAATATATAAGTCAGGCTCGTGCCAACATCAACATACTGAGTCTACGTGATACAGAAAGGAAAACATCTATCTTATTACAGTCTTTATTGCCAAACTCCTGAGAGTGTTTGCTTTTGTTTGACAATTCAGTATCAATCGTGGAGTGTCTGCGTCAAACACCACCAAACATCCCATGCATTTCTGGAAAAGTTTTCTCTACTCCAAATCTTTCTCAGCATGCATGATTAAATGTTCAGGATGGCAAACATAAACAGAGGGCAAAGAGAAGCAACAAGTCCAATGGGTGGGGCAAGGTGTGTTTTGGGGAATGATTTAGTTGTTCTTAACTTGATGAAGTAAGTTTTTTTCTGTGATTCTGAAAGAATTAATGGTATAGTGCCCCCTTGTGTGTTAAATTAGATTTTTTTTTGTGAATTCAGAATAATGTAGGCCTACATTATGCCTTGTACAGGCATGCCTAGAGGACATATTAAAACTGAAAGAATTTTGAATTTTCTTCTTTAGAATTCAGAGTCGGCAGAAGTATTTGAAATAGAAGCTGATTAGTCACTTCATCTGGGTGTCATTAAATTGACCTGAAAGAGATACTTCTTGATTGGCTTCCTATTTAATCCAGAATAGATTTTAAAATCCCTTCTCTCACATGTAAAGCCCTAAATAACCAATCTCCATCTTATTTCACAGATCTGATTGCCCTGTGTGTTTCTAACATAACTCTTCATTGTTACTCTGCAAGTTTACTGGTGGTTCCTAGAAATGTTTAAAGTATGAAGGAAGGAGGTTCTTCTAGCTCCTCTCCTGTGGAACCAACTACCAGTTTTAGTCTTTGAGGCAGACACCCTGTCTAATTTTGAGGCTAGGCTTAAAACTTTCCTTTTTGATAAAGTTTATGGTTAATTCAATTCAATTTAGTTTATTTATATAGCACCACTTCACAACACATGTCATCTTAAGGCACTTTTACAGTTCAACCAGATCATACAGTCAAATTGATTCAAAGTTTTCTATCTAAGGAATGGACTCATGGAATCGAATGCATTGACTCGAATGCAATCCTTCTGGTTAGAGTGGCCCAGGTTATCCTAAGCTATATAGTTATGCTGCTATAGGGTTAGACTGCTGGAGGACGTAGGGACCATTTTTTTAATCATTCTACTTCATTCTCTATTCTCACTTCTTTTCTCACTTTCATTTTTATCTGGCTTGCTTGTGTTGGGCTGTGAGATCATACATGGGTCAAAACCTCAGCTGGGTTGCTACCATCAACACTTTTCATTAACGATATTAGTTATCATTATTAAATTAATAGTTATGCTGCTATGGGATTAGGCTGCTGGAGGACATGAGGACTGATTTTCATCATTCTGTTTATTATATGTTATTCTACTGCATTATTTTTAATCTACTGCTATTTTCCCTTTCTACAGTATTTCTACATTTGACCCCTAACTTGGGGAGTTGGAGGGGAGTGTTGGCCTAGTGGGATAGAGCAGTGCGCTTGTGCTCTGAGAAGGTTGGTAGTACCCGAATTTTATCCCCATAGTCTCCACTCTGGGTTCCTGAGCAGAGCCCTTAACCCCTGATTGCTCCCCAGGCACAACACAATGTCAGCCCACTGCTCCCCAGGGGGATCGGTCAAAATGTAGAGAACAAATTTCCCCATTGTGGGACAATGAAGGGATTTAGCTTTTTTTTTTTTTTTTTTTTTTTTTTTTACATTTTACTTAAACTACCGGTAAATGTGCAAAGAACGAATACCCTGTCCCAAGCAAACATTCAGCAATGTAGTATGAAACAAATTCTTTAGATGTTTTAGTTTCTGATGTTCTTAATTTTATTAAGTTATTATTTTTTCCATGGTACAGACATATCATTTTCAGCATAGTCCCGAATTTTCTATAGGGGTGAGGGAAAGTTTTTCCAGAAGAGAAATGCTGACCCGCTTCCCTGATTTTAAAATAGATCTTGATGTATGTTTGTGATCAACTGCTGTTGGAACATTTAATATGTCCATGTAATAAAGACTAGCTGAGGGTTTAAAAAGCAGCATCACCTTGAGCTCCCTAAATACCCACTTCTTGTTGCCATTGAGAACTAGCAGCTTAATTATTGTCTTATTTTATCATAAAAAATGTCTCCTAAAGACAGCTGTAAATTTAATCAAGTTTACAGACTTCATCATTGGCAGAATGGCTATTTTTTTTTGGTGGTCTGCTGCTCAGTGACTAGGAACTGTAGTAATGTATATGGTGTTTCTGCAATCTCTAGTTAATGGCAGGCATGAGCCTTGATGGTTCCTTAACTGTTGCTGAACATTTTTAAGAAAAATCTCTACCTTAGGTTGTAGATTGAGAGTTTTAGGTAGATGTTTGGAACATGGGCATAATTAGAGTCTTTCTAGAGGACAGAAATCCCAAATACTTCAAAATTAGTTTTGCAAAGTAACAGACTAACATTTGAATCTTCTCCTCAACTCTAAGGGAAATATGTGCACTCTGTTGGTCCATGCAGGAGACCAAACTAGGATATTCAAAACATTACTATTTTTTGTGTCCAAAGTCTTTATTTAAGCTTTATTAGAGTTAACCATTTCATCACGATTTCATCCAAAAGAACGGACGCATGTTATACTACTTATATAACAACAAAATAGCTAATTATTAAATTCCTCAACAAGAGAAAACATTGTATGTTAATAAACTGCTTCATAGGAAGATTTAATGATTATTGTATTTTAATTAATTTATTCCTTTAAAAAATTTGGGATTGAAAAAAAAGTAACCGTTTCAAAAAACATATTATATTTCTGAAAAATATGCATTTCCAGTTATTTTAATTTTGCTATAAGCATTGTTCAACACAAGTCCATTATAGTTCTGAGGACCAATCAATCAAAACTTGCAGACCTGTCAGAGTTAACATCAAATGTGTGTTCTAGTAATCAAAGGAGCATTTGGGTTTTGAACCTAATGCAGCTCGCTTGTTCAATTCAATTCAGTTTATTATTTATATAGCACCATGTCACAACACGTCATCTCCAGGCACTTTAGAGTTCACCAGATCATACAGTAAAATGGATTCAAAGTTTTCTATCTAAAAAACTGGAAAGCAGGCCGATCTCCAACATCTATAAACAAAAGTGTTGATGGCAGCAGCACAGCTGATATTTCTCTCTAGGGTGGAGTCACAGCAAAACAGGAACAGACCAGATGAAGCTACTATGAGAAAAAGCAGAGAGAGCATAACGTTAGAGATTACGCTAATAGATTCTGCAGAGTGGGAAAACAGAGATAGAATGGAGCATAATGATGAAAAAGGGGTCCCTGTGTCCTCCAGCAGTCTAAACCTATAGCAGCATAACTATAGAGATAGCTCAGGATAACCTGAGCCACTCTAACTATAAGCTTTATCAAAAAGGAACGTTTTCAGAGTAGACAGGGTGTCTGCCTCACAGACTAAAACTGATAGTTGGTTCTACATTAGAGGAGCCTGATAACTAAAAGATCTGCCTCCCATTCTACTTTTAGAAATGTTAGGAACCACTATTAAACCTGCAGATTGAGAGCGAAGTGATCTGTTAGGAACATAAGGAACATGGAGTTTGACCATTTAAGGATTTATATGGAGGTTGGCCATGAATGCCTTATGCAGCCCCAAAATCAATATTATTTTATTTTACTTATTCAAATCTTTCTCATCCTCTTTAGGATATATGCTTGGCTGTTGACTTTCTATTATTAAATCTATGGCTGAAATTTTAATTTCAGGGTTACAAAATGGCACAGTTGTTAGTACTGAAGCCTCTCTGCAAGAAATAGCTAAGTTGAATAGTGACCTTGCAGATTTGAGTGTACATACACCCTGTGCTCATGCATAGGTTCTTTCATATTGTTTTGCTCTAACAGTGCAAGAGCATTCCTGTCCATGCTTGTCCACATGGCATAAGTACTTAGCCAATACTGTAGTTGTCAATGATGCAATGGAGAGGCAGTCTTTATAGGGTGTCAGTAGGGACTAGACCCAAAAATGATTCAATTGGATTATAATATAACCAATATAATATACAAAAATAAAAGGGTAAAAAAATACTCTCAAAACAATTGATATTCACTTAAATTGTTAGTTTAGTCATATTCTGTGTCCCTTTCTGACACCAGAGCTTTTCTTGTCTCAGCCGTCCTCCAAAACACAAGAGAAAATGTGTTGGGCGCCCTCTACAGGAAGAAAAGATGAACAGCAGCTAGACTGATTTCCTAGCCGTTTTCTAGTCCGTTGGAATTTTAGGAAACTGGAAGCTGGCTTTATCATTTATTCTATTTTTTTTGTAAATTGCTAGTATGCATGCAGGAACGGTTTTTGTTCAAAGATAAAGCTAGATTGTTTTTATTATTTTAAGCTATTCCATTTATTTTTTTGTCAAAGAGTATTGATATATTTTTGCACCTACAAAAGGTATGTTCTAAACGATTTATATCTATTCAGACGCAAATATTGCGATGCCTGTGCATTATTAGGAGTATAAAGCTCTGAAGACATAGGCCTAATTGGTTCCTGTATGTGTGAGTAATGCTTAAGCCATTGCTGCTGCAAGCTGCGTTTTATTCCCATTACGCAGAACAGATGAAGGCTTTACGGAAAGGCTTTATCATAGTAAAGACGTCACTATCCTGCTCGGGTTGAGCTATTTGTAATCAACAACAACCCTACTGCAGAAGGACAACGTTGGGATTTCTCTGATTTCTCCTACATCCCCTCTCTCTCTCCCTCTCTCCCCCCTCTCTCTCTCTCTCTTACGCACGCAGAGAGGGGACTTGATCGCATTGCGGGGCTGCAAGTCGCAACAGAAAGGACGCGAGGATTTGAAGGTATTTAATAACCGCGACAGTTAATGCGTGGATGTAAACGCGCCCACTCGTGTACCAGAATGTCGCGCCGTCATTGTGAAGCTAGGGTCCATTTAAATGGACACCGCGTAGCTGCCGTGGCTGCACCCTGAGGACGCAGCGCGCTTCATCCGTGTTGGATCACACGTTTGCAGGCGTCTTTTTCCTTGATCCAAAAAAAAAAAAAAACCTTTTGCAATTTTCGACGCCAAGTTTTGCCTCTGGGCTCATTTTTTCCATGTTGTTAAATAGCAGAATGTGATGTTGATGTTCACTCAGGCCATCATGAAGCACAGGAAAACTGTACTACGCACTTTTCTGCTCTGCTGAGGCACGCCCACTTTGAAGCAATGTGGATGCTTCATGTTGTTCAATTCATAGACCTGAATTAGACCCACTATAATTAGCCTCTGCATTTTTAATAAAGACCCTTAGAAATTAGCTGGAAATCAGGGTGCAGTTTAAATCCCCCGCACGGTAGGGCTTGTTTTCCTCAGAAGATGTCAATTTTGTTTTGCCAACAGAAGGGGGCACTGTTTCAAAGAGGGTTATATTCAGGTTAAATGGGGAAGTTATTTGTTTATTTATTTATTTTTCAGAAAAATGTGTTACTTCATCGAACAGCTTGTTGAAGATCTATTAGGCCCCCCTTTTTTTCACCAAGTTGTATTTTATGATCAACTTGCTTTATTTTTATGTTGTAAAAAACTAAAAATAACTAGGATAGATTGGAATACATTTCAGTTGAAGTGCCTATGACCTCAGCCCATAAATTTCATAGCTGCATTTGGATCTTTATTTGATAATTACAAATAAGGTGGTATGAAAAGCATCAAATTAATTAAATATGTAATAGGAAAAAAAATATTAATCCAAGTTTGGCTTTATTGTGAGTTATCTATGATGTTTATCATTAAGAATCAAGCATATTTGTAAATCCCCACTAATATCAGGAAAATATCGGTGAAAATTCTACTTTTTAATTTTAACTTTATAGCTAAATATCCATCCATCCATTATCTGAAACTCTTGTCCCAATCGGGGTCGCGAGGGCTGCCGGAGCCTATCTCCAGCTGTCAATGGGCGAGAGGCAGGGTACACCCTGGACAGGTCACCAGTCCATCACAGTATAGCTAAATATATTCAAGCATAGTTTTTTCTGTGTCTTTGATCATTGTGCTGGTGGAAAATTCAGTTTCCACATCTTAACCTTT
>NW_015150805.1:609808-662958 GCF_000732505.1 Cyprinodon variegatus
TAAACAGACCCTCAACATGATTCTACCTCCACCATGCTTAACAGCTGCTACAGTGTTCTTAGGTTGGAAGGGTTTTACCCTGGCTGGTCCAACTCTTTCTTTCCTGTTCTCTCTGTTTTTGTTTTTGTTTTGTTATGCAAATATAGGTTTGCCTGGAAGCCGTTTGGTTTGTCCACCTGGGAATCTGTAAATTCTTGTCTTACTTGAAGGTCCACTCTGTCAACATGCTGCTAAATACATTTTTTTTCTGGGCAGTGAGAGTGGGGTCCCAGTGTTCTCTTCATGCTGGACCCTTGATTGATTCAGAAAATCTTTGTTTTCTTTTTTAATCTGATGCTAGCAGTTTTGGGGCGAATAAACTTTGAAGCAAGTTTGTGTTCCCACAAAACATTGATTTTGGAAGGGATAAAGCACTGTAACATTAGGTTTAAGAAATGTTCCAAACCTAAATTATCTTTTATGAATCCTGTTTAGCTTGTAAAGAGTATTTACATAAGAGAATAAGATCAAATTAACTGAAACTGAAATTAACTGGAGTAACTCCCAAAACTACAGCAAAATCTAAAATAGTGATTTTATTTTGAAGGTCAGGTGACCGACCAACAATATGGAATTTGAATCTACTACCAGGTTCAACCTCCTTGCTGAAATAACTTTTTGACCTTTTAAGGAATAATGGAAGAAACAGCTGCTGCAGCCCTGGCCTCTGGCACCAGTGCCGTCCCATCAACCCCAAAGCCGCAGCCTGGCTCCTTCACCCCTTCCCGCAGTCTGCTGGAGTGGAGAAGGAGGGTCAAGTCTGAGTATATGCGCCTTCGCCAGCAAAAACGTCTTAAAAAAGTTGATAAAGTAAAGGTGGGTTAAACCATTTGTTTAACACATCAAATATATCTATCTAAGTCCATGTCTATTGAAAAAAACATTGTTGTGTTTATATGTGGTTTATGGCCTTTATTTGTGTTTTACACACTTTGGTCTTTATGTGTTTGTTTCCAGAGCTTGTTCACGTCCAACAGGGAGAAGATTGAGCTGCAGACTAATCTCCTAAACACAGAGTGGTCCAAGCTCAGGATTCAGGCTGTTCCTGTCTCAACGTTTAGTGGATCTCTGGCAAACAAGAAGGTATGCTCTCTGTTTAAAAGTGATTGATCATTAGTAAAATGTATTAAAAAATCCAGCTTTATATTCTGCGTGTAAGTAAAAACTATAAATCTTAAGGCAACCAAATCAGACAGTAAAAGAGGAAACTGATTATCTTAAGGAGATTATATTGCAAAAGTGTTTTTTCATAGCATTTTATCTATTTTCTCTGTCTGAGATGGAACAGCAATAGCTTATAATTATTTAAAGGATGTCTTCAGAGTAGGGTCCTCTGTAGCTCACCTCTGCTCCTCCTCTAGATGTGTACCGTGGAGTTTGGCTTCCCAGAATTCAATTCTCAGGCCGTTGCCATGAAGCCTCTGTCTACAGTAGCAGGGATCCCCTTTATGTACTCATGGTCACCACTGCAGCACAACTTCATGGTAAGATACACCCTCTTACCAGTGTTGTTAGTTTTGTGGTCTCTCTTCATCTGTTTTTGTGAATAATATATCATTTTCCTCATTTTGAAGCACTTGGAAATATCTCAAGTCACTGTGTTGAATGGAGCTTCAAATAGTGTTTCACATTATATTATAAGAGTTTTTTTGTTTTCTAGGTGGAGGATGAGACCTTCCTCCACAACATCCCTTACATGGGTGATGAGGTGCTTGAACAGGATGAGGCCTTTTTGGAAGAGCTCATTGACAACTATGATGGCGTTCATGGTGACAGAGGTATAAAGTAATAAACAGTGCCTTAAAAGTGCTTTTATTTCCTGTGACTCATATCCATGGTTCATAATCACAGTAGGATATTTTTGGGGGTTTGTGTCTTATCAGCTTTGCACCTGAAGAGACTGAAATTTTACTTTTTAGAGTAGCTGATTCATCGTTTGATTTCAATAATGACTTTGAACGTCTGTGTTTAACACATGAATAAGCTTTCTTCCAAACGTTCCCATTGTAGCTCAGGTGTTTGTTTATCCTCCACCCCAGCTTGTAACCAGCTTCTACCAATTCTCTCTCAGAATTTCCCTGTATGTAGAGCGATCCTGCCAACGCTGTGTTTTAGGATGGAGATGATGTTGGAATTACAGTATGGTTCTATGTGCTGTTAGTTTTCTGTAATATAAAGACTTTTATATGTAGGCCAAAGATGAGGAGAGCACCAACTCCACAAGTGTTCTGGAGATGCTTTACGTATCTTTTCAAAACCCACAATTGAGATTATTATTATTGGTTTCAATTAGAGTAAAATTACTTGAATGCAAAACAAATAGTTGAACTGTCAACAGCCGCTACCACTTAGCTGTGAGTCCCTCAATACTGACCATCGGCCTTTTTTGCAAAAAAAGATAACTCTGATTTTTTTTTAAACATTTTCAACAGCAAACAAAAACGTTTTATTAGTGCTATGCAAAAAAAAAAAATTTTTGCCAAATTTATTTTTTTTTTCAAAGATGACTTTTATCTGTTTTTGCAAAATAATTCTTTATATATATTTTTATATCAGTGGCGATTTCTCATTCAATTCTATTGAAGCTCAAACCTGTAATCCCCTGTAAATTTAATAAAATTATAGATAAATTATTGGTAAAATTTGCATTGTAAAACTTCATAACTGTAGTTGTTAGATTGCATTAATTATGCATTAAAATGCATCAGATTTCTTGAGTATATTACACAGTAATGTGCTGTTTATTTTATCTATCTGTCTCTCTATATATATATATTTATTCATATAAATATATATACTTACCTATAAATATAAATATATATTTTTTAAATATTAACACTTTGCATTGGCTTATCAACCAAAAAATTTTGTGGTTGTCATAGTAGTACTACATAAATTGTAGGTAAAATTTATCTGAATTTCGTAGTAGAAGTCTAATTTTAAGATGTTTTAAAGAACAACTTTGATGGTTTTTGTGTTTTCATGTTATGTTTTTTTTATTGCAGAGGGTGGGTTCATAAGCGACGAGATCTTTAAAGAGCTTGTTGATGCCTTGAGCCAATACTCTGACCATGAGGAAGACGAAGAGGAGGAGGGAGGAGTGACAGCAGCAGAGCTCATGGGGAAGAAAGAAGAAGAGAGGATGATGAGGAGGAGCTCGGTGGAAGGCTCAGAAGAGACTAAAGCTGGAACATTAATCAAGAGAAAAAGGAGAGGCACCAGTGAGGGTGAGTCTCTGTGTTTGGAGTGCTTCAGCGTGAACAAGGCACATACTGTTCTTCTTTCCTACACTGCAGCTGCCACAAGGTCGCCCTGCCACAGCAGCTCTTGAACTGGCATTGTTGCATTAAAGCTGCCCTTGTTTTCCCTTGTTTGAGGGAACTTGTTTGTTCATGACACTGATATGGCCTGACTCCTATTACAGAGCTGTGTTTGGATTAAGTGGAGGCTGCACACTTTGCTTACACTGAATCCATTAGAAATGTACAAAGATACAACAAAAAAAGAGAAGTACATCTGTTAAGAACAACTTTATTATTACTGACTGCCCATGAGATTTGGAAAAAATTAACAGTCTTATTGCAAAATGTGTAAACGTACAAGTTGCATAATGTGTGTTTGTGTATCTGTATCAAAACCTGATGTTTGGTCACATCAGGATCTCTTGTGTAACACGACTTGCTTTGTTTCTCAAAAGTGAAGGATGTGTCCAGCAACAAGAGGATCCCCAACGATAAGATATTTACAGCCATCGCCTCAATGTTCCCCTACAAGGGCACTACAGAGGAGCTGAAAGAAAAGTAAGAAAAGTGTAGTAAAGGGGATCTGTTTGCACCGTGATCATTAGTCTGTTGCTTAGCGTTCACCATGGAGATGTAAGCAGCTAGAGGTGAATTAAGAATGCTGGGTTCCTCTCTGGCTCTCCTACTCAAAAGTGTATTTGCAACAAGATCTGAAAGAGTTTCAACATTTAGAAAGAAACATCTACAGAAAAGTCTTCTGTATTCAAATTATTATTATTTTTATTGTTTCTTGTGTTACTTCTAGTCATATGAAAGAGTTTTGACACCGTATGACAGCCTGATATATGTCTAAACATTGCACTTTGTTTAATCATCAAACAGATTGATTAATCTAATATAGAAAATTAATATTTTTGTTTTTTTAAATAATAATTTCATCTTGTATAAAGATATCCAGAGACATATGACACTCTATGGGGAATTTTCATTCACCTAGTTTCCACTAAGTGCTTGAATCAAGACTTTGAATAGGCCATTTCCAGACCTTTTTGGGGTTTTTTCATGTATTGTTTTTAATGAAACCTTCTGAGCGGGATTGGTATTGAGTTTTAGATTATTGTCCTAAAGTTTAACTAAAGTTTAACCACAACTTAGGCTCCCAAAGTTCAACCATACATTAAAAAATGACCAAACGTTTGTTTTCAGCAGAGTAGAATATATTTTTCTGACCCTTCTGCCAAGCTTTCTAATCAAATAATGCAGTTTTATTAAATGTTGGGTGAGTTTTATACCTGATGGAATTGGACATATCTTCTTTTATTTTGTCTGCTCAAATTTTACCCATGAACTTTATCACACAATGTCTTTTCTAGCATCTCTTTGTTTAATTTTTTTGTTTAATCATTTCTAATAATTTTATTTTAAGCAGGTGGAGCCGGCAGGGGTTTAGATGTTTTGGGTTATTTTCAGTCCTACAGGATGACTGTCTCTTTTATTAAAACCTTTTTAAGACTGATACATTCTAATGACGATGTTTCTCAACTGCTCTCTAAATTGTTTAGATCAAGACATGATGCATTGGTTTTTTAGATTATTTTTTTTTGGCCAACTTCAAGTTGCTGATCAGGCTCTGTTTGAGTGATTTCTTCATATTGCTGGCCATCCACTAATTAGACTTGAATCTGTACATTAATACTGAAACCAAAAATTGTGGTTAATCACCATTAATCAACTCATTTAACAAGGGGAACATCTCTGCTTTTACATGGCATAAGGTTGCTTTGGACCATATTTTTCCTTTGAAAAAGTCTGCTCTTTGTATTTACTTAGTTTACCTATTTGTAATATCAAATCTGTTTGATTGTGTGAAATATTTAAATGAGATATTTCTAGAGCAGCAAATACTTTTCCACCTTACTGTGAAATCATTTCCCAATAAAATACATTTGACATGTTTTTCCCGCATTCTTCACAGGTACAAGGATCTGCAAGAGCCACCGGGCCCCGTTAAGCTTCCCCCTCTCTGCACCCCAAACCTAGATGGACCTTTTGCAAAGTCTGTGCAGAGGGAGCAGTCGTTGCATTCCTTCCATACTCTCTTCTGTAGACGTTGCTTCAAATACGACTGTTTTCTTCACCGTAATAGCCCTTTCTTTGCTTCATTCAAGACCCAGATAGATATAATGTTGTTGCAATATTTTATTATATTTACATTGAATGTTAAAATTTGTGCAGCAGGTAGTGAGAATACTTTGTCTCTGTTCATGAAGCTTTTCATGCAACACCCAACGTTTACAAGAGGAAGAGTAAGGAGATCCGCATGGAGACTGAACCGTGTGGCGACGACTGTTTCCTGCGTCAGGTATACCCAAGCCATGGGCTCTGTACTCAGAAAGCATTTCTATTACTCAACACTTACGGGGTTTTTTCCTATCAACCCTTCATTAATGCAGAAAGGAGCTAAAGAGTTTGTGGATCGGAATATGTTAAGATCGCAGAGATCTCGCAGGCGACGGAGGCAGCAGCGACCCGCCAGCGCCACAGGTTCTGGAACAACTGGGTCTGCTGAGGAAAGCAAGGAGGGTGAAAGTGACCATGAAACCACCTCTTCCTCAGGTATTACATTATTTGTAGCTAAAAGATGTTTGTTTTGTTTCAAAAAAATTAAATAATCCTAGAAGTTTCAGTCTCTGCAATATAAATGTTGTAATGTGTTTGAAGTTAGAGTTTCCTCTTGGGTGGACTCTGCAAAGCTCAAACACAATTTGTTTTCAGAAATCATAGACTAGATGCATCATTTACCATAACCTTCCTCTATTTTCCTGCCTTCTACATGACTGTGTTACCTCACCCGCAGCTTCCTGTATGAAAAAGGCAACATTTGGCTGCAGATCAAAGCGTTTAAGCCATATCCTGCTTTCCCCTCTCAGATCTTCTCCCAATATCAACTCTCCTTTGCCAAATAAAATAAACCACTTTTTCTGCATGAATAACTCTGCATAAACCTTGCCTTTCCATTCCTCTTCTTGCTTTTCTCCCTTCTTTTTATTTCTGCTTACATGCTAATGTAGAGAGCAGAAAGAGCGAAATATGAGAACTTTCCGCTGGCTTTTTGTCTTCTTTTCACCCTGCATATCTCATCTGTATTTCCATCAGCACCGTTCTTGAAACCAGTGCCGGAAACTGCCTGTGCTTAGCCGGTGACTCAGCAGACTTTCTCACACGTGTAAAGATAATGTGGAAAATCAGACTGTTGAGCAGACTGACACAGAGCATGAAGAAGGTAGAGCATGTGGCCATAGCACAGAGCCACCCAGCCTGTTGCCAGGCAACATTCACCTCTCTCTGCCTTGTCCTCTGGAAAGGAAAAGAATCAGTTTTGAATATTCAAGACCCTCCTTCAAATATGAGCGTGTCTATAGGATTACAACAAAACAATTTTAGAAATGGCAATTAACAGTTTCTGATAGTCCCCCTGTGCTTAATCTGATGTTATTCCAAATCCAGCTGCTCTATGATGGCCTCAGAAGTGCATTATAGAACATCACAGTGGAAAAAATAGAAATCTAGATGGGTCATATTTTCTTAAAAAAAGTGATTTTTTTTTTTTCTTGAATTGAGGAGGTAAGTGAGACACTTTGCCAATGGAACAAGACAATTTACATTTAAATAGGAAAAAAAAAACATTGCATTGTCTTATTTTCAGTGCATATTATCTAATTATCTAATTTTAAGAGTAAAAATACCAATTCCATTGGCAGAGTATCTTATTGACATGCTCAAATAATTGCTAAATACACTTAATCAAAGAAATATTGACTTATTTCTAGATCATTTCTTCAGTGTAGTGAACTAACAGGATTATAAAGAACAAAAAAAGGCACCAGACATTTCAGGAAACTGAATTATAAAACTGTGTCCCAAGCTTTAAACATCTGTGTTTGATATATCATCCAAAAATTCTAGAAGTAACAGTTAAAAAGATTGAAACTTTTTTTTTTCTTTTTTGTGATAAATCCCTTTTTTTCTCTTTGCGTCTGAAAAAGAGGGGAATTCTCGCTGTCAGACACCAATCAAGCTGCGCCCAGGGGAGGATGAGGCTGAGCAGCAGGAGTGCTGTGTGGTCCAGTGGAGTGGAGCTGAGGAGTCCCTCTTCAGGGTGCTGCATGGCACATACTTTAACAACTTCTGTTCCATCGCACGTCTTATTGGTACCAAGAACTGCAAACAGGTAAAAGTACTAAAATGCACTAATTAGAAAACTCCAACAGACATTTAGTTCTTTACTACACTTAAACAGGAACAGAAAAATGCATTTATTTTTCTTTAGAAAATGTATTTTAGAAGCATTTTTCAGCTTTTTTTCCACTTTGTGTTTTTAACAGAATATTTTTATTAGAATTAAGATTCACCTTAGATAAACAGGTATTAAAACATGAAAAAAAGCTGTTGTATAGTGTCCTGCTTTTCACATAAATGCATCCTGGGTAAGTTTAAAATTGGGCAAATTCACATTGTAAAGAAAAGTAGCAGCTTACTGTTTGTAGCTCAGAGTTACTGGATTCAGCTGAAGTTAAGGCAAAGAACATCATCTTAACTGAGCTCCACCTTGATCTATTTATAAAGCCCATAACAGACGTTCTAGCAGAACAAGCGTACATGAAATAAGCCATTAAACATGTAACAAAATAATATACTACCATCTAACACCTTTTGTTTAATGGTAATTACCAAAGAGACCTTCTTTTTATGTTATCTCAGTTTGACACATGGTTGTTTAGTTATAAAGTAGAAACCGTATTCCTGGTTTGTTTTTGAGGGGGTGTGGGCTTGCATCAGTTCCTGTGTAATGACACATGCTTATTGAGCCTGCGGTTTCATGGCGTTGCTAATTAGGCTGTATGGCATGTGGCCCCATAAACAAGGATTTGTACCAGATGTGACATTTCTCATAGTTCAGTATGATGCAAGTCTGCAAAGAAGCCAGATATGGAGTCATTTTAGTGTTAGTTTTATTAGTACTCTCTATAACAGTATATTGATCAAGTCTCTTTATTTTATATTCCACCTTTTAGGCCCATTTTCTTGTCTAAAAGCAACAGATTTAGTATTGGGCTGTCACAACCCTGCTAATATCCAGAAAGTCCCACCCACTTTCTCACTCATTTAGAATGCTAAAGCCAGCTGCGGCATTATGTATGTATGTGTACTGGGGAAGAGGCCAAATCTGAGTTTTGGCAACCAGAGGTGGTTTGTGTGTCAGTGTGTGTACAGATATACTCATGATTTTGGTCTCTGCGCTCTAGTTTTGAAAGCAGTAGATGGAATAAAGCTGATAAATGGAGTTTGCGCATATCATTGCTATAAGGACAAAGTTGTTTGTGTACTTAGTGACTGATTTCTGGTTAAAACGGCTGTTATTGACCTTTCCACCAGGTCTATGAGTTTGCAGCAAAAGAGGTTCTGATCCACCGTGTTCCTTTAGTAGATGGAGGCATCTCGCCCCAGAAGAAGAAAAGGAAACACAGGCAAGTAATCAGCTGTTATTCCCACAGCGCCTTGGAACTGTGTTCGTACCAAGGTTTCAACCAGTCTGTGTTTACTCTACACAAATGTCCTTTATTTCCATTTTCTATAATTGGGGGAGATGGAGTTAAATATACTTGGAAAACAGATAAACAATTCAACAAGATAGATAACCCTGTTTGGTTTGACAGCACTAGAGCAGGGGTCGGCAACCCTGGAGCTTGAAAAATGAAAATGGAAAAAGGTGGGGGGTTTTTTGTTAGTTTTGGTGTGCATGAGGCCAAAAGAACAGTAATATTTTTTTCCAATGCTGTAAAAAAATGTCTTATAAATTAATTTAAACAATAAATGTAAACATTTCTGTCAAAGAAGATTTGCGTCATAGCCTGCAACACACCTTTCAGCGCGGCGCTGTGCCTGGCAAGTGGCTGTTGTAAGCAAAGCGGCGGGTGTGTCTCAAGCCATGGATCTTAAAGGGGAAAAAAAAAAGGAAAATAGCTGATGATTAAAAAAAGAATGTCCTGAATCATTTGCTTTCATTACCAATGCGGAAGGTTTGCCTGCATGTTAGCTTTGTAATGAGAAGCTGGCAAATAATAAACAGAGTTATTGGGAAAGACATTTTCAGGGAAGGCATGTTAAATATGTAGCCGACCACCAAGTTGGGAGTGAGAGAAAAAATTGTGATTGCAGAACTTTTGGATAAATTAGAGGAGAGCAAAGATAGAATTAAGAAGTGGACTGCATCTCCAAACTCAACTACTGCAGCTAGTTTTCTTGCAACCATGGAAAACCGTCCACAGATCAAACAGGTAGTGCTCTGATGCAGGGATGTACATTTTCTTCCATTTTTCCCCAAATCCTCAAAATAGAAATAACACCAAATAACTGATTTGTTTATTATTTTTCTATAATTTTATCAATTCAACAAAACATATTTGTTATGGAATTTAAACTTAAAGCACCAAATATTGTACAGCAGAGAGAGTAGTCACATGAAATGACATTTGCTCCAGGATTAACATTTAATCATCAATGATTATTATATATTTAAGCCCATGTAGTCTTTTTTTATAGTGTCCTAATTCACTTAGCGCCCGTGTTTCCATATAATGGTTATATAAGACTTACATTTTTGCTGCTCTAGACATTGTTTATTCGGTTCAATATGTCTCTTTGAACAGTTTGGGTCGCCGACCTCTGCCCTAGAGAAAGCCAAGAGTAAGATAACCCATGATGCACTTGGTTTTAACTCTGTCTCCCTCCTCAGTTAAACTGAGTTATTCCTCCTTTAGCCATAGGTTTCACTATTGGCTTAGAGATTATATATTTAGTTGTATGTAAAGCCACTAAAATACCTACTTTTGCCATCAAGTCTCCTTTTTTTTAGCAAAGGAAAGTTCCTACTGTTGCTTTTGTGTTTTGTTACTGTATTAGGTTTTGAAACCCTGAATCAGTCGCTGGCTCTGGCTCCAGGTCTGCTGAGGGTTCCTTCCTGTTAAATAAGTCTTTCCTTTCTACCGACATGACCAGCATTCTCTATGCATTCAGTGTTGACTGCAAAGTCAACTACTTGATGCAATACGTCTGCTGTCCCTTCGTGCTCATTTAGGAGTAATCGACTGCAAAGCCAATTATTGAAAAGTGCCTTTAATTGTTTGTTGTTGCAGGTTATGGGCAAAGATTCAGCTGAAGAAAGGTAAATTAATCCTATGATATGATTATTACTTCGCCTTGCTCAGGAGCACAGTTTGTAGTGTTGGTCTTTCTGTTTTGTCCCCACGATGCTCCAGATAACTCGTCCAATCAGGTGTACAACTATCAGCCATGTGACCACCCTGACCATCCGTGTGACAGCTCTTGCCCCTGTGTGATGACCCAGAATTTTTGTGAGAAGTTTTGCCAGTGTGAACATGAGTGTGAGTATCACCTTTTGCTATCCACCTTTATTTTTTTGGTCTTTCACAAACAGTCACTGTGTTTGGTCTCTTCCAGGTCATTCGTAGTTGTAGGTGAAAATATTTTTTTTTATATAAAAAGCACATTTAATAGCAGTAATGGGGCATTTTTAAATGCCTGTAGTTTTCTGGCAGTGTTCAGAATGGAAATTATCCTCTCTGGGGGGATAGATGGCTGTGTGTTTGCCACAGGCTTTCCCTACAGGAGGACAGGCCCAGAGGAACTGTCCCTGAAATGGCCACATGGTGGAGGAATTTGCATGGTGGAGGAATTTTCCTTCATGAGCTCTTACAACAGATGAAAAGAAGGAAACATCTTTCTCTGGCTTGGAAGGATTTTTTTTCCCCCTCACTTGTTCACTCTCCTCCCTCTTCCATGTTACGCCGCCCTTTCCCGTACATAGAAGCGCCCAAGCCAAACAGGAAGCAGCCCCCTTTCCCACATGTGTGTGCTCCATTGACTTGGAGAGGAATCAAAGGGATGTCATAGGCTCTGTGCCTGATATAAAGCATCATCAGCATGAGTCAAACTCCTCCAGTCTGAAAAAACTTGACACATAAATCCCAGAGAGGGAAGGGATGGCGGATTAAAGAGCACCGCAGAGAGAAAAATCCATCAGGGCCTCTTGTTATGGTCAGTTTTCCCAGCTGAACAGAATATTTAGTTTAATGTTGATTAAGGTTTTTCTTCACCTCCCCAGAGGGTGTTATGCTGCTCTCTTTAAAACTGTATTTCAACAAGTCTGCAAAAATGTGTCTGTAATAGATTCTGGCCACTTCACCAGGTGCACCTTGCCACCACAGGATTAGACTCTTGTTCCTTTAAAACTGGTAGAAACCAAATTATTTGGTCCATACTGGCACAATGGCATCATACAGTGTCTTGTCCAAAGGCACAATGGTTGAGACTAAACACGGCAGTAGGACCTTTATCTGCTTCTGATATCAACAAGGTTTTTTTCTTCACAACTGATTGCAGGATGTTTTCTCTTCTTTGCTGTATTTTTTATAGACCCAGGGGATGATTGTGCTTAAAAATCCCATTAGATCAGCAGTTTGTAAAATGCTCAGACTGGTCTGTTATGTATCAAAACAACTGCCACAAAGTCTGCTTTTCTTTCCCATTCGGATGCTAAGTTAGTCATCTTTTTCATATCTAGACGCTTTAATGCATCCAGTTTCAGTTATGTGAAAGACAGAGTTGCTGTTTTTCTCAATAAACAATTAAACAGCAGAGATACATTTAAATTATGGCCAATACTGATTATTTTGACATCAGTCTAGCCAGCCCCATATATGTGCTGCAGATTTTTTTGGACTGATTTTCCAAGCCAATATTTCTTTTTTCCATTTATGACAAAAAAAATAACACAACAAATGCAAGTCTGCATTTGAGTAAAAAGGAAGAAAAATATAAAAATATATATTAGCCATGGATAACAAATGTAAGGAGGAGCAATGCATGCATGGCACATGATCCCAAGACATGCTGAATGCAACAAATTTGTATATACATGCACATACACTGTAAAAACAAGCTAGAAATAATTAAAAATTTCATAAATTAGGTGTATTTACCCCTAATTTGAGTAGGTTAATAAGGTTAAGATGATTTGCCAATGAAATTAGTATTTTTACTCTTAAAATAAGATAATTACCTAGGATAATATGCTCCTGAAATAAGACAATGCAATTGTTTTTTTGTTTTGTGTTTTCTTATTTTAAATGTGAATTGTGATGTTTAACTGGCAAAGTTTATAACTTGCCTCTTCAATTCAAGAAAAAAAGACTTCTTTAGGTTTACATTTTTTGCTGTTTATTGGCCTTTTAGGTTACAATGATAAAAAAAAACTTTACCAGTGGCCAAAATGATCTGCTTGCCCATCTGGTTTCCTGATTGTCCTGGTCACGGTTTCCTTGTGTTTAAATGGTTTTCAGGCCAGAACCGTTTCCCAGGTTGCCGTTGCAAAACCCAGTGTAACACCAAACAGTGTCCGTGCTACCTGGCTGTGAGAGAGTGCGACCCAGATCTCTGCATGACCTGTGGAGCCGCAGACCACTGGGACAGCAAAGTGGTCTCCTGTAAGAACTGCAGCATCCAAAGAGGCCTCAAAAAGGTTCATTTAGGAGCCCGACACTAATGACATCGGATTCTGTTGCGCACCATGAAAACAATCTTTAAAATACCGCTTCTTTTTTAGCACTTGCTACTCGCTCCATCAGATGTTGCTGGTTGGGGAACATTCATCAAGGAACCTGTGCAGAAGAATGAATTTATCTCTGAGTACTGCGGAGAGGCATGTCCAAACAGTTTAATCAGATTTCTGTTTAAATGTTTTATTCACAATAGCTTCTTACAAAGATATTTTTCACTTATGCCTGCAGTTAATCTCTCAAGATGAGGCAGACCGACGGGGAAGGATCTATGACAAATACATGTCAAGCTTCCTTTTCAATTTGAACAATGGCAAGTTTTCCCTTTTCTTGCTGCTATGAACTACCAGACGTTTTATTTAAGCTTATCAGGAAATGCTTGAAATGAAAGCTTCGGATGTTTGAATTGAAATTCATTTTAAAGATAATAAGCAGTTGATATCTTATTTTGAATAGATATGACTCACAGCATCTTCATTAAGCATAATGGCAAGCTAAGGCCCACACTGCAAAAACGATCTAGAAATAAGAAAAAATGTCTTGAATAAAGTGTATTTACCCTTAATTCTATTTTAAGATGATTTGCCAATTGAATTATTATGTTACTCTTAAAATAAGATAATTTAGCAATATGAAGTTGAAATAAGAAAATGTTTTTTTTCTTATTATTTTAAATGTAATTTGTCTTGTTCCATTACCTATGCCTCACTCACCTCCTCAATTCAAGAAAAAAAATTAGCTTATTTTAGGGAAAAAAAATACTTTTTTAGATTTATTTTTTTAAGGTGCAAGCCTACTTACACAAATCTGCTGTCATTAAAATAGTGATATGTACAAAAAGCAGGTTTGTGAATTTTAAACTATCTTTAACATTTTTTGTACGTTTTTTTTATACAGAAGTCAATGATTATATAGAAATAAAACAGGAGGTTGAAAACAGGGTGCTACTAACCAGTTTGTCGTGTCTGAAACATGAATGGAACAAATTATGTGATTCTTTTCAGACTGGTTATCAAACAGAATGGTTAACCGATGCACAGTCAGTAAAAAAAAATTAAATCACTAAATGTTTTGCTTTATACACAAATATCTGATGTCATACAGCTACCTTTACTATTGCCCCATGTACACTATCCTTTTGAAACTGTGTCGAGATCGGTCCGAGCACGGTAACCGAGATGACTGTTGCTTGTAAATGGAATGCAAACTGAAGCGGACCGTGCCAGACACAACCAAACCGTGCTTAACTGATACTATTTCATCAGTAGGCTCAGAGCAGTTCAGTTCAGGCTCAGTTCTCAGCTAACAAAGAGCACTTGAGCAGACCGCGTCATCTCCTTACAGTCAGCCTCCATAATCATGAAATTTCAGACATTCGTAAAAATACCAGCTTCCCTACCGTGCCACACAATTTCCAGTGGTGATTCTGCTTAGCAGTGTGATGAACCTCAATCTCTTTCATTATTTTCCTGCATCTGTGATCCCTGAATAAACTAACGTTTGAGTATCCACTTCCCAAAACCAGACTCTGTCAAGTAAATTCACCAAAGGCTGCCTTCTTTGCCTGTCTCCCTCCAAACAACAAAATGTCCCAATTATAACCAAACATAACGAACAAACATAAGCCATTTTAATTAGCTTGATTCCCTCCTTCAATGCTGCAGAGCGGTAGCACTTTAGATCGTCACTAGGAGGCGAAGAACCGTGCTAGCGTGATGGAAGGAACCGAGCTCTGAACGATTAACTGAGCTCAGTACGAAATCGGCAAGGATCTTTTTAAGAGGATAGTTTAAATGGGGTTTTAAACACTTAATGCTCTTAGTACATGTTTAACATAGGAGGATCGTTGGTGGCTCATTTCCCTCTACCTCCTTTTATCAATAAATGACCTGCCACCGAAAATTTAACAAGAGTTTGATGGGTTTAGATAAAGCACTTACATAAATCACCGTAATGTTTGAGACTGGATTTGATGAGCTTAAACCTAGATTTATATAAAAATAGGAATCCAGGAAATCTATCTTCGGCTGGCAAAATATAAACTATGTTACACAACTTTTAACTGAACCCTCCTTCAAAAACCCTGAACTAGAATATTGTCTCTGCAGATTTTGTGGTGGATGCTACAAGAAAGGGGAACAAAATACGGTTTGCAAATCATTCGGTTAATCCCAACTGCTACGCTAAAGGTGAGTTTTCATTTGCAATTTGGAATCAGGGTTTTTCCTGAGGACTTCTGTTTGGTGATGTTTTTTTGTTTGTTTGTTTTTTACCAACAATGCAGTTGTGATGGTTAATGGAGACCACCGTATCGGAATCTTTGCCAAGCGAGCTATCCTGCAGGGGGAGGAGCTCTTCTTTGACTACAGGTACAGTAACTGGCTTTATGTGACTCTCTAATGTTTTAAAAGTAAAAGGCCTACACACATTTTTTTAAATCTTTATAATTCTATTCTGTAAAACTGTTACCTTCATTTTTTCACCCACAGATACAGCCAAGCAGATGCTCTGAAGTACGTGGGAATAGAGAGGGAGGTGGACCTGATTTAGCTATGTTATTACATCCTTAGACTGGCCTTTGTTTGACATCTTTGTACATTATGCAAGCTTTTCCAGCATACATAATGTAGATCAGTTCAATGCATGTGCTGTCTTTTGACACATCAACTAAACATGAAAGGCAAGTACTTTAGCTTCAGTCAAATACTCTTCCCGTTCAGTCACTTAGTATTGTGGATTATAATCTTTGTATCCTGACTGGTCTGCTGGAAAGCTACCATCATTAACACATTTCTGTCACGATATAAGCTAATTTGTGTCAATTTTCTGCAAAAATAGGCTCCTAGGTGAGAAACCGACTGACTGAATGTAACTTTGTAGATGGCGAAGAAGAGGTCAAACCTCGCCAGAATTCAAGAATTGGTACTCAGATCATTGTATATACAGCAAACATACAAACATCATCATACCATGTTAATAAAATAATATAGTGAAAGTAAGTGTCTTCCTTTAAACATAAAAAAAGTGCCAAAATATTCTAAATCGTAAAGCTAAAAGATTTGCATGTGAAATGTTGTATAATAGCAGAGAAAGGTTGTGAAGCGATGTAAAACGTAAATCACCAGTGTTATTCTACACATTTAAGACACACCCATGTAAAAGTAGTTTATATTCTACCATTGTTTTTAAAAAGGAAAGCAACAATAATACAGTGCCTTGCAAAGGTTTTCACTCCAATTCAACATGATCACAATACGTTAAAATCTGAGTTTTATGTTTTTATATATATATATATATATATATATATATATATATATATATATATATATATATATATATATATATATATGAAATGTTGTCCAATGATATGTTTACAGCCCTACCTTTCATTGCTTAAATTACCACTTTAAACTGTTGTTCAAAAATACCTTTGTCTTGGGTTTTTCATACCAGCAGAGTGGTATGAAAAAAAAACCACTCTGCTGGAAATCAGTCTTAGTCAGTATTTTAGATCTTCTCATTAACTCTAATGACTTTCTTTGTCACAGCCAAAGCAAAAGATCCCCACAGCTTAATGATTGCAATGCCATCTTTTGCAGTGTGGGTACTGAAAGGAGATGCGTTATGTTGGTTTCCTAGAACGTGGTGTGTTTAATTGTTGTTCTCATTTTGCATAACTGTTTTGAAAAGGTAGAAACTGTATGAATACCACAATTTCCTTTTTTTTAATTAGTTGAAAATTTGAACACCCATCTATCTTTTTCCTTCTACTTTATAAGGTTGTGCACCACTTTGTGTAGGTCTGTAACTGTAAAATAAATTACTGTTAAATTATGTTAAAATAAAAACCAAGGAGTGCAAATCAATTTGCAAAGCACTGTAAACTTCTTTCTGAAACCATAAAAATATACATCATTTTAAAAAAGAGGCCTCCCCAAGAAGAGTTAAACATGTAAGTCAATACTGTGTACAGTGGATGCCTATAAAAATAAAATTTTAACTTTATACCTCGTATTTGTTGGCTGTTTCATTGCTTATTGTCTGTTTATTGTGTCCAGTGAGAAATTAAAATAACAAAAGAAGCATATATATATTTTTTTCCTTTTATTCAGATGACAGTTTGCTTTAATTTACACAGTAATGGTCATTTACAGTGAAATCATTACAAAACAAAGCTGAGGAACAACAGAAAACCAAACGTTTGATACTCGTTGCAGAAAGCTTTTGTTTGGTGGTGCAGAGAAATCGGAGCTAGTCTTATCATGCCCCCTACTTGCTTTGGTGCCTTTTTTATCTGGTCTCAAACAAAGCAGGACTGACAGGGTTTCCAGTTCTGAACCCTCCACTTTAGACCTCTTTGAATATGATTTTATTTCTGTTAGTATTTTAAAGTTAAGTTAATTGATAAAACTCCAAGATGCATTAAAAAAGTCAGTCTTATGTTTTAAGCATTATGCAGATACCTCGTCAGTCCTGACATACTGTTAAATAGCTCCCTCTACTGACCATTTTACTGTAACCCTCAACACCCTCATGACCTCATCCTTAGACAAAACCCTGCAGAATTACAATTAGCGTTTGACTGTTAGTATATTTGCAGATTTTTTTACATCTTGGTTCTCAACCTGCAGATACACAAACATCAAAAAGGTCCAGTCTCTCACTTTTTCTTACACACACACTCCAGGGACCACATGATATATGTTGTGAGGTGAAAATAATGCAACACTGCAAAAGTGGATGTCCATTTAGCAATGAATTTGGTGAAATGTTTACTTATAAGCAAGACAGCCGCTTTAACTTAACTTAGGCAGCAAAGCACAAGTGATCTAAGTTTATCACACATTTAAACTTTCAGTGGGGATTGTCCAGGTAACAAAAACACAAATCATTCTTTGCATCAAAGACATTCCACAGTTTCATTTCAGATGCTCAGTCTTCACTTTCAGTCGCTGCATTACAACATTTCTCAAAAATATAGCTTGCAAATGCACGCTCTCAGTTCTATACAGCTTCTTACATTATTGGCAAGTTGTTTCTTTACTGTACAGTAATTGCAGTATATATATTTTTTGTACATCTACTGTACATTCACTCCCTGTATAATTTAGCACAGCTCTGCTTTTCTGTAATGGAAGAAAGCCATCACTATTGTGTTGTGGTGGAGGTGTATTAGCTCTACAGACAGCAGAGCACTGTGCTTCCTTTAACCTGAGCAATCTACATGATACTTTCAGAATAAGCAGTCAATAAAAAAATCAGTGCAAGCCTTCACTGTAGTGTCTGCTTATACATTGCAGAGTCAAAGGATTTACATTCAGAGCACTCCAAAGCTTAAAGTGTATAAACTCTAGCAGTAAAAAAAAAAGTCATCCAGTGGATTATTAAAGGTTCACATATAGACTTTTCATGACCTCCTAGTCGCTATGCAACATCTGCAAATCCAAATAAACAGTGCAAGTGACTGGAAGAAGCTTATATTATTGCATGTTACTGCAAAGTGCGTTCATGCTCTACCTATGCATAGCTAGAATGTACACCTTTTTTAAACTGTTTACTTCACAAACACAATAGTGCTTTATTGGTGGGAGCTGCATGGGAGGATGGTGGCGCTATGCTTTGGTTGCATCACAAGTCAACTAAAGTTCTTCCTATCAACATTTATTTGGACTAAAGTTACTTTTTTGTTTGTTTTTTATGAAAGCAGCAAACTAAGCAGTAGCAGCAATGACTGTGATCAGCTACACTGTGAAGCAAACATTTTCTTGCAGTGTCTGATGTATAAAAAAAATAGGCTTAGACTGTGTTATTGTGGTCCTTGGTAAAATTGTTGTTTTGTGTGTGTTTCCTATATGGCAATAGAGAGCAGCTGTTCCCTGAAATTAGTCGTTTAAAAGGAAGGATCATGGAAGGGAAGATTTGTTTGTATATTAGCATTTTTAACACTGTCAGTAGAGCTGTCTGTCAAACACTGTAGCACCAAGCTGCTGACAGCTTGACCATATTGAAAGTGACCAGAAGTAAGCGAAGGAATGGACATTTTAGGTCACTCTTCCCCAAAATAACTGTTTTTTTTCCTGTTGACACCTGTGTCACACCGTCCACATCTCTAAAGGTCTGAGGTACTTTTTCTTCAAATTCTCACTCCACATCACCATGTGTTGTGAATCTGAGCAGGCTACTCAACAAAGCGGCAATCTAGCAATTCTATGGCAAATCTGATCCACTTAAAAGTGCCATTCTGTATAGATAATTTGTTGTTATAGACTGCTATACAACAAGTAGAAGCAGATATACATTTTACAAGATGGATTAAGTTCATAAACACAATTTTTCTTACTAAGATTCGGATGCTTGCAGCTCACTTTTAATAATCTGTCAATATCCAGGATTGTTAACAATCTAAAGTTCAGAATTGGCTCATCTGATAACGTCTATAAAAGGTATAATTCAGATAGCAATCACTATATAGAAAGCTATTGATGAATTTCATCTGTCTCATAAATGGCTCAGAAAGGAAATCATCAATAAAAGCTGGAATATATCCTGCTTTTCTACCCACAGTGTCTTATTCACTCTCTGGTGAATCTAGAATGTGTTCAGATTATGCTTGCTCAGATGAGGCACTTCAGTATTTCACCCTGTAATACAGCGTGAGACTTGTTGGCTACTCATGCAACATGGGGCTTGATTTCAGCTTTGACCTCACTAAAACAAGGACTGTGTAAAACAGAGCACCAGGTGTGTTTTATGACGCTCACCCGTCGAACAAAACACAAAACTGAACTTAAAAAAGAAAACCAAACAATTAGAAAACTTACTACAGGTATCTGTGGTTTCTGTAAGTGCTAGTTCCCCTTATCCAAACCCATCCTAACCCCCACCCAGTGTCCCAAGAGTCCTGTGATGTTAGCCACTCCGGAATTCCTCTTCAATTTCCGGTAGATGCTTTTTTTCTCTCCTCAGGGTCTCGGTCAGTGGCCTGGAGCTGCTTGGAGACTCCAGATTTTTAGGTTCATTGGTGTGGTAACTGCCCTTCTGCTGGTATGCATACACATATATGGCGTACAGACCTCCAAAGAGCAGCAGCAAGGCCAGGAGGGCAATAACTGAAAAATAAAAACAGCAATTAGAAAAGAAAGATGCTTTAAAGGAAAAAGGGGAAGTTTGGTTTATTATTTATTGCTTATTCAGTTTATGAAATTGCTGAATTACTGTAGGTGTGATACTGAAAATAGTTTGAATTTACTTTAATGTGATATATAAAGCTAACAGTGGATCAGTTGTATGCATTTAAATGACGTTTTTGTCCCAGCCTTTATCCATTTTGAAACCACATACTTTGCCTTTCTTGTTATTCTGACCCCAGTTAGCCTAATTGACCTTGTCATGGTTTTGGTTCTGTTCAAGTTTTATTTCCATTCTTGTGCTGTAGTTATTTTTGATTGTATTTTAGTTCTTAGATATTGTTTGCCTTCTTATGTCAGTCTCCTTTTCCCTACCTCCCTTCTTGCCTCTGTTCACACCTGCTCCCAATCTGCTAATTAGCCTGGTCTTTGTTTCTCTCTTCTATTTATTCTCCTCCTGTTTAGTCACTCTTTGCTGGTTTGCCATCATTTCTTTGCCCCCTTATTGTGAGTGTTCCTGGTTTTCAGTAGTTTTGGATTTGTGTTTTGGGGTTTTTGCTTCTGCTACCCCTTTTGTTATTAAACCTTCAAGAAACCACTTCAGCTTTTTCTGTCTGCATTTGGGTCCTGTCAAAACGCCACCCTCACTTGACTTGACTTGAGATATGTCACATTATGACTCCTGAACAACATATTTTTGGTGGGGTTTGAGATGAATAGGTCATGAAAAGATCATAGGAATTTATTTTTTAAATCATTGAGAGTCAAAGCAGCTAAGCAGGTAAGTGACAGAGTAAACTGTATTTAGTCTCCAATATTTGAAAAGAGGGCAGGTGTTATTCCTCATTCAGCTGTTATCTCTAGCAGTATATCAGCCCACAAAAGATGTCTGCTGTCCTGCTGTTGGGACAGCGCAACAAATTCTTTATGAAATGCTGATGTCCTGCATTTGCATAATATCCCAGGCTAAGTGATCTATTAAGATGAGGTATTCAGAGATGAACAGCAAGCTGCACCCTTGGCAGACTAAATATAGACTGATCTGGTGAAGGTCTCAGACAGGGAGGAGCAGAGGGGCTGTTTCTGCAGCATTTTAATCCAGAGACTTCAGCCTCATTTGCTCAACAGGGAGACAGGCTCTAATTTGTCCATTCGTCTGTTCTTCCGTGAATCTGCAGATTATTTGAATCAGTATTAAACATGATGTCTAGCAGATTATGTGGATCAGTCCGACATTTGAAAAAAAATATCTTACCTTTTCATCATTTCATTATTATTGTTTTAGTTTTAAATAATAAATTATATATTTGGAGTTACAAAATAATTTGATATACTAGTATTTTATACTCTACTAATATGCTATTGAAAAGTCTGAATTTTTTATCCTTTATAAACAGCAAGTTATTTCTGCCAGCATAACTCCTGCCTATGCATTTATTTTTAAACTTATAGAAATAGATGTTTTTGAATGTTAGTAATTGTTCCAACTGTTTGTTTGGCTTTATAATCCTTTAGTTAAAGTCAGTCCTGCAGCCAGATGCCTAAATAATCCTTTAAAGCTTTTCTGTAAATCTGACTATTCTGCTTCTATTGAATCAACCGATATAAAGCAAAGCAAAGGGATACAAAACAATACAAAATATTGCCGCTCAATGACAACGAGTGGCTTTGAGTGGCAATATAACTGATCAGACATTGTGTAAGAATAATGTCTGATCAGAAATATTCCCACACTTTTGTAAGTACTTACCCCCTATCCAGATCAAGCCAAGATCATCATGGATATAAAAATATTCTATAAGAGAAAGAAGCAGTAAGTCACTGACCTGTAAGAAAAGTTTCTTTGATTAGCAAAAAACATCCATAATGAAGGTTTTAAAACTCACCTATGCCTGTGAACCATGGGTCCACTTCCCAAGGCACATAACCCAGGACAGGAGGAAAAGCCCCACAGTTAGACTCAGAGACATAACCTTGTGTCGTTACGGGGGGATCTGTTTCATTTGGACGGAATAAAGCTTTAAGTGGCGCATAGACGTTGTATCTGACCCCAGAAATGCATCCAATGAATCCTGGAGCATTGTGCTTTTGGATTTCATACTCGATGTCACCAACCTCTGCAAGACAAGACACAAGCAAAGAAACATTTGTTTATTTCAAGATAATTCCTAAATAACTGGCAGTGAGAAAAATTAAGAGAATATGTTTAATAAGCAGTAAGCAATATGTTTACCCATTACGCGGCCCAGGAACATGGACTTTGGAGAATCAAACCTAGCATCTTCCACAAGGGTTATCTTCTCCACAATGGGTTCCATGTAATCCACCTGTGGGTACATGTAACTTTTATTTTTCTAAAAATCATACTTATAAAAAGTAAATTATGCAATATATTTCCACATTTTTTTCACTATTAAAACTACCAAACAGCCCCTACTGGAACTGTAACTCACAAATGCATTCTGGTATTTAAAGCCTAATGTTTGAAGACATTGCTTTAGGTCTGATAGAAGTAAAATGGAAGTGTTTGGTCATAATGATTTTTTTATATTTGGGTAAACAATCAAATAAAGAACTCAACAAGCTGAAGAATACTGTCCCTGTTGTGAAGTGTGTGGTGTACATCAATAAATGGGTGGTATCATGAGAGGATATATGTAATTTGAAAACAATATCTCAATAAATCAGACAGAAAGTTATAACTTAAGCAGAAATTGGTTGAAAAGAAAAAGCCCTAAACTACCAATTGGTTGCAAAATGGATCAGAGACAGCAAAGCCACATCTCTCAAGCATAGGATTCTTTAGAAAATAAAAGTCGCAAAGGTCAAATCAGCACAAACTATGCCTCAAACTGTGTAATGTAAGAAATTAAGAACCTGTGTTTTGATGGTTCGATTGTGTCTGGTTATGTTCACATAGTGCGGGTATCCATCTGCCAGATTCCGGTGAGTCAGCTGGTACTTGTGTGTTATGAGCCCCAGCTTGTACCTCAGATCTACACTACCTGTGAAAGGAGTAGCAATAACATAAATGTTTATAGGATAAACGTAGAGCCAAAAAAAATCAAAGGAAGCCTTTATCATTCTCAATTGCGGTGTTTCCTATGCTTTACCTACCGTCATTCTTGAGTATCACAGCAATGTAGTCTTGAACGAAGGAACTTATGTAGAGTAATACAGCTGGAGTGTGAACAGTGCTGAAACTGAACTCTATGTCATCAGCCGTGTCGTTGTAACCCAGACTAAAATTGTCATAGTGTGGGTCGATCCAATTTGCCCAGGCTGCCTCATCTGAAATGGGCTTCTTTCGTATGTTGTACCTCAGCCAAGACCCAATCTCAAAGTGGGCGCCAATGTCTTAAAAAAAAAGGATTAATATGTGATTAGATACCTGCTACATTCATAACATGAAAAAATAAACTCTGGATTACCTTTGTGACAGTAGAAACCATCGAAAGCTGTGTTATTGCAATCGCAAGTGTAGGAAGCATATCCCTCAATGCACTGCCCACTGTTTCGACATGGTATGGTGGCATTAAGACACTGGCCAGTGCAGTTCCTCCTTATACCCTGTTCTTCATTTACCTTTGCTTCTAAATCAAGAGGAACACCGTTCAGACGTAACCCTCGAAGGCACCCCAAGAAAGGTCTGAGGGTGCGGTTGGCTGCACCTAGTGGAAGTGATAAATAGGCCAACATTTACAAAACTATTGTAGAAAAATATAAACAGATCATCCCATTTTTTAAATCTGAATTTTGGAAGTTCTGGTTGAGAAACCTACCTACAAGGATGGGATGTGTGAACTGCATGGTGACAAAGGTCTGACCTGGAAACCGTCTGACAGCCCAAGGCTGGTAATCGACCTTGATTCGAGCCAATTTCACATTAATCTCAGCCTGAACAAAATGCCACTCGTTGTCATTGAGCGGCACAGGCGAGCGAAGAGTAACATTAAGGATGCCATCTCCAACCATAAACACAAACACAAGATTGTGGGTGGCTGTAAGAAAAAAAACGAGAGGGGTAAAAGTTTTAAAAACAGAATTATGAAAATAGAAAGATGACAGGTGAGGTCAACGCACTGTTCAGTTCGATTCTTATGAAGTTTCTGAGCTGGTCGTCAGAGTTTTCCAAGAAGACACCCGGTGCACGGTAGGTTTTAAAGTGAAAGGAGATGTCAGCTGTTGATCCAGGCCTGAACGTGGGGAAGGTGATGTAGGTGGGTTTTGTGAAGGCTATCGTGTTCCAGATATTTCCTGTAGAAAACAAAATGAATTTAAACAAAAGGAAATCCCAACACAGCACTTAAAACAGAGCTCCTTCTAAAGTAGTTATAGCTTGTTTTACTATTGACATCATTTATTATTTACTAACAAACACTGACCATTCTGATATGAAGTCTCTATTCTGCTTTGCTGCACTTTAAGTGGGATGGAGGGGGGGGGCGGGCGGGGGGGGGCAAGCACTGGTGTCACTTTTACCTCTTCTGCACTTTACTTGGAACTTGCTGCTACTAGTATTGTACCCCAAACACAATTTCGTTGCCTTTTTTTGACAATGACAATAAATTCTTGAAACTTGAAACTTGAAACTTATAATAACGAGATCAGAGGAAAACTTTCCATGAGCAGAAAATGTATTAAACCATCGATAAGACCACTTACGAATGAGACTTCTGGGACAGTACAGTATATCCAATATGTAATTAATAAATAAATGTTGTCAGAATCAGAAGAGGAGAGAGGAGGAGAGAAACAAGACCATAGTGTTATAGGAGATTCTTTCATGGGATGGTGTACACTGAAAGCACAGGTTGGGCTTCCCACTGATGTGTCCATTTCGAAGTTTCTACTAGAGGGGTAAAGATTGGTATGCTATTTGGAGACAACCATTTCACATCACTGCTTGTAAAACGAGGAGAAATGGGCTTGTGCACGCTCTTGTACACGTTTAATAGGCGTTCCCTCTCGGGAACTAGTACAGGGTTGTACATGTTCTTTTTTTTTTTAAATGGAGAGGGCAGGAATTTTAAAAACTTCGCAAAAATCCTTCACTATACCTTTTATATACATTTTCTTTATTGTTAAATTTGAGGTCGTGTGATTTCTGTGATTGGTGTAGAGGTTTTTTGTTCAGCGAATGCCCCAGTTAACAACCTCCACCCCCCCACACACACACATTAAGATCAAGCTTGGTTGCCATCCAATGGTACATGATGGTTTTAATTTGATTGTTGGCCATCAACTATTTTTATGGTCGTTGGTAATTTTTTTTTTTTTTTTACTGAAAGTCTAAAATCTACTTTTCTCTCTCAAAAGGACAGCATTAAGCAAAGCAAATATTAAGAAATTAAACTCACTGTCGCCGTGACAACGGAGTGGCCCAACTGTGAACTGTGCTTGTGAACCGGTTCTGTTGGTGTCCCCAATCACCACCCTCCTTACAGGCAGGTGGTCTCTGAAGTCCAAGTAGCCTTTATCTGAGTACCTGAAACACCACAAAGGATAATAAGAACTTTGATACAAGAAACCCAAGTTCAACTGCTTAGGTTTTGTTGATATCTTTTACCATTGCCTATAATCAGCATCGCAGTTGCACTGAAACTTCGGGTCAACACAAGTTTGGTTGATAGAACAGCCACATTTTTGGACTTCTCTGAATGTCCCACCCCAGTAATAGTGAGTCTCATTATTGCGACCGATCCAGTATCCAAAAGGCCTTCCATCTGTTTTTATTTTTAAAAGACAAGCCCATGTTTCAATAAAATCTTTAACATTGAGTTTGAACATAAGCAAAGGAATATAGACAGATCTTACTTACTGGGGGTGTTGAGGAGACGGGACTTATAGCAGGAATAGTCTATCCACTGCTCACAGTACATGGATGTGTTGGCGAGAGCACTGACTTCATCCCACGTAGCATTCCAGTAGTTCACATCTCCAATATATGGATTGTCTATCGAGCTTCCAGACACTTTGGTGCCTTCCACTCGATCGTGCATAATCACAGTCCAAGCTTTATATGCTGCAAAGATTTATATTTGAAAGAAAAATATACTGGAGTTCAAAGTCTTAAAATATTAGAGGTGAAAAGTGTTTTTAATCAACAAATAGAAATTACTGCATCTATCTCTTTAATTTTCCATAAAATTTCCCTCCACCTATTTCTTAACTGGTAAGATTTTTTTTTAACAAAGACTGTAAACAATGTAGATAAAGTTGTATTTTAGTAATAACAGCGATTACTCACACTTCATTTTGCAGTACACCTCAAATGGTTTTAGCGGCCCACTGAGATCAGGGTCAATGGTGTAATTTCCAGACCAGTACTTGCCGCTCAGTCTGTACGCCTCACATGATTCTTTGTAAACCGCTTTTGTTGGACAGAAATAAAAAATTTGTTTATATGAAGAAGAAATTATACATAAATAAGGTGCAAAATCATAATAAAATGCCATTGAACACCACTCACACATGTGACACACTTCTCCTTTGTAGCCTGTATTTTCACAAATGCAGATGAAGTCATCCCAAGACTGGATGCATCTGCCCTCATGTTCACATGGGTTTGGAGTACATCTGTGGATGAAAGCAAAAGATACTATACCTTTAAGAGCAGAACATAAACTTAAAGGGAGGCAACAAAAAGACAAGAGGTTTATAAGTTCTACTAAGTCTTTGTAAAGAAGGGAGTTTGGTTAGGATCTTTGTTTGTAAGATTGCTAAGTTGTGTGTCTTTTTGTCCTTATTACATCATTAGTAAGTTAATTTTTAAAGACTAATAAGGAAACTGATGTTTGTATTTTCAGAATTACAAACTGAATGGGTTTCTTGATAATTATTTACAAGTCTTGCATGTTTGCTTTTTTTAATTGCTCATTGATGGAAACTAGTTCATTCTTAAAACATTGTGTTCATTTACGATGCTTTGATAGTGTGAAATGGCTCAAACGCTCTGGAGGATATTAAATTAAAGCTAAATGTCACCAACTGTTATGCCACTATTTAAGTCCTCAGTGAGTGATTTATTACCTGTCAGTGATCCCACAGGTTCCTATCAACAGCTCCTCATATCGAGCCCACTGTCGCTGCAGAGTAATGTCGATATCAAGCTGTTCGTTGTCTATAAATATATGCTGCATGCAGCCGTGAAAGCGATTCAGTTTGGTCTCACACTTTAATATTGTGTTATTGGTTTTGGGACAACCTGAACACATAAAAAGAAAGGTAGTGTGGCAATAAAAGCAAACAATCGGGATAGTGTAAGGATTTGCAGGTGTTAAAGTAATCAACTTACCCCCAAAAAAGTAGCGATCCCCCGTGCGAATGCTGAAAGGGTTGGTGATCTTCAGTGGTGAGCCCTCCTCCTCATCAATGGTGAGGGTCAATAGGTTGTCTCTGGCCGCCAGGTCTACAGTGTGCCAGTAACCGTCATTAAGCCTGTAACCTGGGGAAGACAAACCCAGGATGTCAAAAGACTGCAGTGCCTATTTAGAATGTGGATGATGTGAAGCTGAAACAAGTTTAAAACATGTAAGAAATCCTGAAAATCTACCTGCACCAAACTGAATTTTCTTCTTTCCAGTCTGGAAAATGGTGACATTGATCTGACCCTCACTCAAACCCAGCTCAAGGGCACCCAGGTTATCAGCAAAGCGTGTGAACATCAGCAGCCCAGTGTAGTCCCATGAGCGAAACTTAAACTTCACAAACAACTTTGGTCTTCCAAAGAACCCCGGGACTTGCAGGAAGTTGTTGGGTCCGGCGAACGTCATTGGTCTCAGAAGAATGTCACGGCAGGCAAAATGCATCTTTTTCTTTAGAGAAATTAAACCACATTAGTTGATATCAAATGTCTTTAAACAATGTATTGATACAAAGATTTACCTTTCGGGGAATACGAATATCAGGGTCTTCTCTCTTGGCCTTGTCAATAACATTAATGCCATTGATAAAGACATTTTCCAGACACCCACGGAAATTTGGTATGGTAGGAAGGTGAGGCAGGTTCGGCTCTATTACTCCTCCAACGTACATCTAAAGGAGAATTACCCAGCGGTTTCAACTTGAAACACATCTCCAAACAACCCTGAAACAATTTTAGATTTTGGAGTACCTGATTATCCAGATCCAGATGAGTAAATTCTCCCTTGCAGATAGCTGTCACTGTCTGACTGTCCACTGTGAAGTTCACCTGTCGGCCGTAGCGCTTGATAGTCACATAATGCCAGTGCAGATTATCAAGAAGACTTCCTGCACTCAAAGTGATTCGGCCATCGACTTTGTGTATAACACTACTTCCTGAGAAACAAATGGAAAATTGAAGAAGGCTTTTAAAACATAAACCATCAGTTAGAAAAATAAAGCTAAAAGAAAACTATCTATACTGCTTTCTGTAGGGGCTATTACGTTAGTTTCATTTTATTTCCATAGCTTTGTTTGGACTTGTAATAGCTTTTCTGCGCACTATGAAGAAATTCAATCAGAAAGTTTAAATTCTCTCTTATATCTCACCAAGGCTGATGTGCAGATAGAGACGGCCTTTCTTTAGCTCAAGGGTGAAGAGGTCTCCTTGAATCCCCTCGCTATGTAAAAGCAGACCATCCTGCTCCAGGGTTTTAAAATTGATGGCGATGTGGTCTTGCAGAGTACGTGACCTTTTTCCTGGATACGTGTAGACCACTGCGTCATCTCCGTTATATTGCAGCACATAGGAATCTAAAAGCAAGGAGATATTGCAAACTAGATCAGAAGAATTACATTGAGATACAGTGTGCTTCTTATTTCTGGTTTATCTGTCCTGATATAGAAGTAATATGATAACAAATAGCTGTTATTAGAGGTTGTGGATTTCTGTGGTAAATCCTTCCCATTCATCGCCAGTCTTTACCATATGCGCAGCCATAGAGCTCCAGTCTCACACCAATCTTTCCTCCATTCTCTGTGTTCCACTCCAGAGGCAGCAGACGGATGTGTTTAGCAGTAAAGGCATAATGGAAGACATTTCTCTTCACCTGATAATAATTCCAGTTACCAGGCATTGTCTGGAAACAGATGAGATAAGAAAAGCATTGAGAATCATTGAGTCCCTGCTATGGTGTTAATACCCTATTTGAAGAGATGAAAGGAGAATAAGATTGGCTTTGTCACTATGGAGATAAATGATAAGTTGTGCCGACTTTGTCTCAGCCCAAGATGCAATAAATATAACAAAGCATCCCTAAAATATCCTAAATCGGCTATAAAGATTGTGTTTATGTTATTATAACTGCTCAATCCTTAGATAAGCTATGTTTTGTCTCTTATCCCACCCCTGCTGCTGTGGCCTATAAAACATACTGAGTTTCCTCCTTTCATGATGTATGGTGTCCAGGAGTCTGGTCTGTCTCCATAGAGAAGTGTGTACTTGGAGACCCAGTCATAAGAATTAAAGGTCCCCTGGGTTGCTATCGCCACCAGACGGTACTTTCTGCCCAGATCCACCTGCAGCCATGGCTGTCTGTCTCTGGGGGATGGGGACCAGCCGCTGCTGCCTGTGGCACAGAGAAGAAAGTGACATTTTAAGATATCCTGTCTATAGTGTCTAGAATATTAAAGAGTTGACCTTCAAATATCATTGAAACGCTATTTTATTTAAAAAAAATAATAATATCCAAAAGAAATTTCTTGTTGCAGTGTCTTGGTTTGGACATACATGTTTTTTTTTAAGATTTAAACACATAGATGCATAAATTAATATTATCTTTCTTTTAATGCAAGACTGGAGTCTACATGCATCAAGAAGCACTATCTGAGAGCCGCCATGTCAGCAGCGATCTGATTTGCCAGCATTGCTCCCAACAGACCACATTAAAAAAGACAGGAGGAAATAACAATTCTTTTATCACAATATTGTTCCTTATCTATGTAAAAACAATGAAGACAGCACAATCTGTCATGTTTTCTATGATCTCTTTTAGTTTATGTGCTTCTTGTCAGTAAAGTTAAGCATCTGTATAACTATGCATTCATGTTTTTAACAAATAATTAAGATTTGACAGGTAAATAAGTTGTACTTGGCTCAGTCCGTCTGTGCTTTAAAGTCCTGTCACCATCATAATAAAGGGATTTCAAGCATTATCTTTAGTGTGTTCAACTCTTTTACCACAGAAAATATTCCTGGGACTGTTTTTTTTTTTGTGTGTTTTGCTGTATTTCTTACCTGGACTCCATAATTGAGTCCTGGTTCTGTTTGTTTATCTGTTCCAAAAGCAGTACTCCGAATTGCGAATTGCTCTGTAATCTGATCAACTGAAGGAAACAAAATGTGACTGTAAGGAATTTGATCTGAACCTGACATCATGATTGGATCATTTGGCTATGAACCAGATTGATTTGATTGAATTTGCACCAAACTGGATTCTATATGACGGAACATGATTTGGACCTTGTTGCCTAGAAAACTTTTTCATTTGCTGTGAACTACTGCTTTAATTAAAAAGAAATGTAATTAAGCTGAACTAAAACTATTTGTTGTATTTTCTAATTAAGTATATCTCATGTTTACTATCATTTTCTGTGTTACTGCATTAATCTAAGATTCACTCCTTAATAACATATTTTTGTCACAAAGAAATGAACTTGGTTTCTGTCCAGCTGCTTTAAACACAACATATTAGATTATATTCTTTAATCCAACAGATTGATTGGCACTGATGAGAAAAACCTACACATCATTAATATAATGACTAATTTTGAGCCTTTATTTATCTCCATAACCGTCCAGATGTTCAACCATTTGGTGCCTCCCAGATTAGGCCTGTAAAGAGGATTCTTTATATGTAGATGAATGTAAAACAGTTTTTTGATGGAAATCAAGAAATGTTTTTATTAATTTTTTTATTGTTATAGCAAAAATTCTTGAATTAACAAAAGCTAAATTAACTGACATGCTTAAAAGAGGTAACAACAAAATAATGCCTAAATCCTGTTTTGGTATAACAATTCAAGAACAGCTGTGCTGTAAATCCTACAAAAAAGTAGATTAAAATTAGTATCAGAAAGACAAAACAACACTGCTTCTTTCAGCTTATATTGAGTTTGCAATGATTTAGGTCAGGGGTGTCAAACTGATTCCAGAAAGGTTTGTGTTTTTGCAGGTTTTCTTTCCAACCAAGCAATAATCTCATCAAGTCATCATGTTAAGACTGGACTCACTTGATGAGATGAATGGAGTCTGGTGTGCTATTGCTTGTTTGGAAAGAAAACCTGCAGCCACACGGCCCTTTCCGGAACCAGTTTGACATCCCTGATTTACATGAACAGCAAGTGTAGGTATAACATGCAGGTGATTAATAAGTACTTACCATAGAGTTTGGCAAAATTGGCAGAGTACAGGAAGTTATATCTTGAAGAGGCCAGGAATGAAGAGGCGTAGAGCCCAGAGATTAGTGGATCAACACATTCTCCTGCAGGTAGCAAACGGATGACACCAAAGTCAGGAGGCAGCAAAGATGAATTCTTATTATGCTGTACTGAAATTCAAAGGAAGGATTGCTTTTGTAAATAGCCTGAGTTCGACTTTAACAGGTGGTCGTTTTAGGCTGTGTGAAATGATGCTTCACAATAAAGCACAGGATCACGAGCAGGTGGAGCAGAGATCATAAATCAACCAGACTGCTCTAGGATCTCATGAGAGAAACAGCCTGCCTTACATCTTTATTTCTACAATGTTACTAACAAACTAGAAACGACAAAAACTTAACTCTCCAATGCATTTGCAGACTGTTTTTAAAGACAGATGAGCATCTTACTTTGTGTGGTTTACCAACAGGTAAGAATAAAGCAAAAGAGCTTTACTTATATATCTGTGTTCATTGTATTTTAAGATAAGACTTGAGTTAGAAAGTCATACTAAAACTGAGAACACCATCTCACAGTAATTTGCCCTGCACGCTGTTATGAGACTGATAGGACTGTCACCAGTCTGCTCTCCGGCCCAAGGCTAATAAAGTGACCATAATTCTGTCAAATATTTCTTCGGTCGCATAAGGCAAGAAATATCTGATTCCTTTATCCTCAATAGCAGCAGAAAAACTGCCATTTTAAGCGCCAGAATATTGTTGTTTTATGCTCCCAGGAGATATAATACAAATAGAGTAATAATTTAAAGGTTTTACTTAAAGGTATTTTTCCTTTTAATTCAGTTTGCTAACTGGAAAAAGAAGATCCTTTATCTTGTAGGTTGCTGTTATGCTATAGGCCATGAAAAGAGCAACCAGAGCAGTGGCAGAGACTCGGGATATTGGCAGAACTATGGAGTCTGCTAATGAAAAAAACAAATATGTAGTGTCACATCACAGAATAATGCAGTGGAGCAGAGTACTTTAATTAGTGCAGATCCTCAGAAAGAAACATGAGAAAGCAAAGTGATTTGATTCTGAGCCACTGCAGCAATGTGACATATACACCAGGCCTTAAACACAGCCTTTTCTGTGCTGCATATTTTAGGATTTAATGTTTCCACCCAAGTCATACTTGTGTCACCTTCTATAAGTGAACATGCTGCACATTCAGGTGGAAGACACGTTCTGAGGTCATGTGACCTGTGTCTCAAATGACCTTCTCTTTCCTTCGTGCATTCATCCCTCCTATGCTGCCAGTGATCAATAAGAGATTCATTTTTCTATCACTGCATCGTCCCATTTCTGCAACTTGCTCTATGTCACTGCAATATTAAGAAGCTCTGGGGTGCAGTCACACTTTCTTTTCTTTTCTTTCCAATTGATTCACTTTAATTTCCTGTGATGCATGAAGGTGAAGGAGTTTCACTTCAGAAATAAAAAAGTAGACTGCAGCATGTTCAGTCTGGTTATTCAGCTTGACATGCAGTCTGCACCTCCACCCAGTCAGTGTCCAATTTCCTTTTTTGCTTGCTCTCACTCCTCTTTCTTTATCTTCACCGGAATGCTAAAAATAACCTTGCATGTCAAGCATTTTTTTTGTGTTGAATTTGAATTCTCTGCTTTGCTGCCTCTTTCCTGCCAAGATGATGTTGTTGTGATGCAGCAATTTATGTGTACCATACTTAAAGCCTGAATGGAATCTTAGGATGTTTTAAATGACTTTGCAACTTGCTTCCTTTTTATTACTAAACAACATGCATTGCATGAATAAAGGTTCTGTGAAGAATAATGAAACTCTTGGGAGCACAGTACAGATGCAGCTGAATCACCAGTCTGATTCTAAGATACAGACTGCTCTGTCTCCGCTGAGACATAATTTCTGAGTATTGCATTTAATATGCAACACATGTTAAAGTTGCAACCTGGCAGGCTGCTGAGGAGCAACACTGGGTGCAACAGATCTGTGGAATTCAAATAATATATAAAAAAAAGAAATGTCAAAAGAAATACCTAATATAAAGAATTCAGTGAATGTGGTTTGACTAAATAATTCATACTGAGCCAGACTTCACAGGAGGGTGTGTCAGAATACTGCCTGCGACATAAAACTACGACCTGTGCAATTATCAGTCAGAATTGGCCAAAGTTTTTCTAAAACTAAGTAGAATATGTAACGAAATAGCTTATCATTCAGATATATTATCTTACTGTGGCTTGTGTTGCTAGCACAACAAATCTTCAATCAGATCTTTGCAAAGCATTTGCAAAAATCTTTGCAGCCCCACCCCAAAACTGGGTCCTAAGCTTTAGGATCGCATATCACATCACATTTCAGTCTGACACAGCACAATGCATGTCTACAAAACCAATATAGCCTATAATAATGTAATGCATTACTTCCACATGCCTTTATAAGGCAGACATGGAGGCATCAAATTCCTGGATGCATTAGTGATTAATCAGAATTCAGCTGGTTAAAGGCTAGTTTTTACTGTTCTATTGGGGTATCATCAGGGTGTACCATCTAAGTTTAACAAGAACATAGCAGCCTGCATCAGATTAGATTAGATTATATGCTAACGTTTTTATAATTTCTCAACATTTTTGTTTAAGAAATACATTGTATTTTTTCATAAGAACATGAATACATCTGAACCGGGGTAAAATAAAACATTTTTAACCATATTTAAAGCCATTTTCCACATTCAGCATCTTTAATTTTACAACTCTTGCTCTTTCATGCTGCATTCCTAAACTGATGAGTCAGTTAAGACCATGTGAGGTCATAGCCGCACATCAGAAAGGCAGCTTATCAGTATGCCCTGAAGCTCTGATGGATCCATGACGAATCTTTTTGGTCTCATCAACAACAACAAAAAAAATGACTACCTCTGTCTCGCTAAATGCTTTGCAACGATTATCCCATGCAGGTGCAAGCACCTTATATCCAGGTAATTTGGATGCAGCTTCCCAAAAAAGTACTGCAGTGGGCTGGTCCTATAAGGACTGAGCTCTGCTCTCTCCATCATCACCATCTTAATCTGTTTAGCAGATTTCCAGCAAGATTCCGATAAACCTCTAAATAAATGTGGAGATGTTATCTTCTAGTATAAGCACAGGTAGAGCCGCTCCTCGTTAAAGTAAAGATGTGCGGCACGCTGCAAAATAACTTGCGTGCTGCCTGAGAGAAAGCACTGCAATGCAGACAGTCCTGTGCAGGAGAGGGACCACCATGCGCACCCTCTGCAGGACAGACGCGCTTTGCCTCTGCACTTTTTTTTATGTATTATTTTCCACACCGACGCCTTTAAAATAGCAGCAGTCGAACGAGCCGCTAAAATCAAAATCAACAATGTTTTGCATTTTTATTTTTGCACAATGTCTGGTTTGACCGCAATCTTTGTTGCCCTTCAAACATCCCAACATTTCAGGCTCTGCCCTCCATTAGGCTATTTTCCAACTGTCATCCAACTGGATGCAATCCTTAACTTTTCAATTTACACCAGCCAAACATAAAGCCGATTTTAGGTAACAAAATAAAAAAAAAAATGCAAATTACTTATGCACTAATAAGATATAAAACATGAATAATTTCTTTTTCACAAGACTTACGTGATGAGCAATGTTGAAAACCCAAAAATAAGAGGCATATGCTCAATATTTTGCAAGTCATCCTTCACTTAGAAAGACGTTTCTTCACATAGGCTGTGTTAATTGGATCGTAGATTCCTCTGCAGCATCCTCTCACCCCCCTTTTTTAGCCCAACTTTAACTCGCACAGCTCCAACTCCTCTTCCCGGGATCTCGGGCAGCCTCTACCGGGGCGGGGACGCGCTTCGGATTGCTGGTGCTGATGCTGAGCTTCACCGAGAGCGCGCTTTATGCTTTTTATCTCCTTAATGTTGCTCTGTTTATAGACACATCGTTTGAGGCTGCTGATTATCCGTCTTACAGTTATATAAATGTGCCCAAAAGGCGCCGAGAAGCTTGTTGGCCAGGTGGGAGAGGGGCTCCTCTGGGTCTCTTCCACAGAAGTCCTGATTCTCAGATGCAGAGGATGGAGAGAGGGGAGAGGATGGGAAACTTTTTAGGCTTGTAATCTTTTTACCAGAGGACTTTGATATTGTATTGGTTCCACTCAGTCATATTATTTGAAATGTAGAGAGTATCATTGATGCAAGAAAAAAAAAAGTGTTGTTCTTCTTATTGTTCCATTCTATTTGCCTCCTTTTGCAGTTTCATCGTTGTAAGTTGCACAATCATGCATTGCTTGTGAAGGATGATCAAGATGTCTTTTTTTCCAGGACTCCGGTGCAGAGCTTATCCCCAAAATAGAAGCCCTTCATCCTCTATTACCAAAGGAGTCGTATACCTCCAGGATGTTTAAGGTCCTTCCAACCTTGTCCTGCTGCCTCTTTATCTCTGCGCGTTTTCAAATGTGCCCGGAGCAGAAAAAAAAGTTACAGGATGATGATGCCAGCTGTGCCTGACCTCAGACTCATCCTTTCAGACGCACAGATAGGTGGGGGCAGGGCGTGTGTGGGGGGGAAAGGGATTTGTGCAAACCAGTGGCACACTGACCATAAAATAAAAAAGGCTTTGGGATTAAGAAGGGGGTTTATGCAGGGACTGTGTGCCTCTGATGATGTGAGATTGAATGCTTAGGCCAGGGAGGGATTTGCAGAGTTTTTCAATCAAATCAGATTGTCTGCTTGTACTGTAAGCTCCCTTTCACTGGCTTTTTCAATAAAACACCACAAGAGTATAGATTTATTGTTAATGCAAAGAGGGCGAACACCATTGAGTACAGAAGAAAGTGTAAAGTAGGGCAGCGAATCTGCGGGGAACCAAAGCAGCATATCCTGTTGTCCAGGCTCTGCAGTAGGATTTATTTAACTGATAAAGTTCAAGAACTATTCCTTCTGTCAGGCAATGACATAATTGTTCCAGGTTGTTTACTATGATATAGTGTTTGGAAATTAGAACACACTTATAAACCATCAAACACATTATTTAAATGTTTGTCAGAACACTGTTATAAACTAAGATGAAAAGCCTAATTGGAAGCTTTATCATGACTTGTATGCCACATTCTAAAACACCTTTTTTAGCCAAGGTCACCTTGTCCTCTCACTGATGGAAAACCTCTAAATGTCTGTGCCATTCGGCCATGCCTGGACCATTCTTGTTATACACTCACAGTGTTTCCCCACAGTTGTTTTTTTTACACTTTTCTTTTTTTCTTTCAATAAAAAAAAAAAAAAACCAAGTTAATTCTTTTCCATCTACTACCTTTTTCAGCACTAGTTAAAAAGCAATGCACCAGACTTTGTTTCCAAGTTTGAAGACGTTTTGCTTCCAGGAAGCTTTTTCAATTCAAAATGACATAATTAGCTTTGGGTTTGAAGCTTTATATAGCAGCCCAACACTAGGTCTGACATTTTGAATTGAAAAAATGGGAAACGAAACATCAAACTTGGAAACAAAGTCCAATGGATTGTTTTTTTACTTTTTTGGAATGACTATGACCTGGATGACTGGGAATCTTCACCAGCATATTTTCAGCATTTGGAATCTCCTCATTTCTTCATAGGGACTCATACATACATGTTAGATTGAGTATGGCCTATGGATATGTAGTTCCCTGGTTAACTAATAGTAGTTCAAGACCTGCGCCATTCAACATCTGCACTTATCTTAATGTTCTAAGTGGTAATCAACTGGATTCACCTCTGCTTTGTTAATTGCTCTTTGCATCTGTCCTTGTGGGAACCATAGAGAAAATTATAGAGAAGCCTAATTCAGCTGCAAAAAGCATGCAGTTTAATGTAATAAGCTGATTAACAAAAGCGGTTAGAGGCAGTCTTTATCACATTAAGCTGATGCCTTTTAGCTTTAAACTTACAGTAGAACAATATCTTGTTAATCTATTTGGGTGGTTATTTATTATAGGAATTAATATATATGATAGGAGGAGTGAAGAGGATTTGTGCTGCCCACATAATAGGAAAACATAATGAATGCACAACATGTAATTTATATACATATATAGATAATCTTCAAGTAATTTCTATCATTTCTGTTCATTTGCTTTAAAAGTAAATTGACATTTTTCTTGAAAGGTTCACTTACACTTAGAACGTCAGAGGAGTCGTTTCAAAACTGCACCACTAGATGGCAGCCAAAGCACACAATGTATTATGTTAGATTTCCTCCATCCTAAATTTTGCCTTTAAGCCAGATTTTCAACTGAAGTGTTATTGTTTTCTTTCCGTTTCTGGATAGTAAATGAAACCATCCTCTGTGAGAAACCAAAGAGATATATATCCGCACAAGAGTGTTGGACCAGTAGTTAGAGCAGTGTGCTTGTGCTCTGAGAAGATTGCAAGTATCCGGCTCAATCCCCATTGCCTCCACTCTAAGTTCCTGAGCATTACCCTTCACCCCACACTACTCTCCGGGCACTGCACAGTGGAGGAGGTTTCTTCCTGTTAAAAGGGAGTTTTTCCTCTCCACTGTTGCTACAAGCATGCATAGTGTGATGCAAGTGGGATGCAAGAGGATGCAATCAACTGGTTTTCCTTAGATAGAAAACTTTGAATCAATTTGACTGGATGATCTGGTGAAATGCAAAGTGCCTTGGGATGACGTGTTGTGAATTGGCGCTATAGAAATAAACTGAATTGAATTGCTTTCCAAAGGGGATGGGTTGAATGCAGAGGTCTTTCTCTCTCCAGTGAAAGATCAGTAAAGTTAAATTATTATTGTTAAACTTTCCCCAGCTTCATCCCTAACCGGTCTGCTGTGTACCATGGCTTTGTTGATGGTGTTTGCTGAGCAATGCTCTCTAACTGATCTCTGAGATTCAGTTACACACAAATAGATGTGTTCAATTAGGAAACTTATGAATGCTCCTCGTCCTGGATTCTATTTAGGGATGTCAGATTTAATTAAATGAATATATATCTACAATCTTTATTTGAAAACAAAAGCGGATTAAACTTTTGTTGGCTATTTTCCTTCCACTTAACATTTAGGTATTGGTTTTAATTGATAAAAAATCACAATAAAAACGTTTTTTTTGCCGCTTGTCACATAATGTGTAAATTTCGCATGATAGTTTAAAAACAAACAAAAACATGCAAAAGAAATCACAATTTTACTATCGTGTTTAATGGATCAAACTTAAACAAGCATGTGAACACAAATATTTACCTTGTTTGTCACACTGAATGTTTTGTTGTCGTTTTTTGCAGAGATCAGATCTCATTTAGTTTTTTCCCAACTAGAACTGTCTGTATTTTCCATAAGGGTGCCATTCTGCTTTTATCACAACATGTAGTTAAGCATGAAAACACAGATCATATTCCATGATGTCCCAAACAGAAACCTATTCTCAAATTAAATTTACCGTCATGCAAACACAATTATGTTCCGAGAAGATATTTAACTGATCTTGCACCAGCGCGCTGCTTGTCAAGTAGATGAATGATATTTGTGAAGGTTTATATATTGAACATTGACTCTTTTCATGTTTCTCATGTGTCAAGCACAAAAGAATAGCATTTAATGCTGACTGCGTCATTCGGAACCGGAAATTGCAGAATTCAGCAAGATATTGTCCTTGCTGGGTTGCTGATGAGACAAGTGTTTGCTTTGGCCACCACCTATGGGAACCTGAAGTTGTGTATAGTTGTATGGGAGCTGCCATAAACAGACCTATTAGACCTTCCTTCCACCAGGCATCAATTTACCAACATGACCCTCTGCAATAGTTTGAAATGGGCCCTAGCAGAGGATGCACAATTAAGGATCAAACCGATTAAGACACACACTCAGTGTGTGAGACCGATGACCCTCAAACTTAAGTATTAGTGCTTCCTTTAGTGGAACTCAGGCTGGTATACAGTATTTGACAGGTAAATATTAAATGCATCAATCTGTGCTTCAGCAGAATGTTTCCAAAAAGAGAAGTGTTGTTCAAAATTGAGAACTCCCAGTAGAAACTGAAGCAGACAAAGGTGAACTATGAACTAGAGGCTGTGGCTGTTTTGTGCTGTGGTCTGTTGTATCTCTAAACATAGCCATCACATCCAAACTTAACTGTGTTCCAGTTCAAAATTTAGAAAAAAAAACAATTGTTTTTTCCTTTTATTATATACCCCAAATCTCAATATCAGAAGGAAAACAAGCTCAAAGCTATCAATTTCCTTCCCTATCTAGTTTTACTAGATACACCGTAGCAATTTGTTTACGACAACATTGTATGGAAGATAGTTAGATACAAACCATTACTGCTGCTGCAGATGTGAGTTTGGGTTTTTAAATTTAAAGCATCCATATTGGATTCTCAGGTCTGGAACAGTGACTTTTACCTGAAAATCTGAGGGACTGTGCTGTTATATTTTCTTTTTTTTTAAATATTTTTCTAAATTCAGCAGGTTAGGAGTAGCGGTAAGGCTAAACGTAGTTTTTTATCTAAAACAATTCAAAGTATCAAAACTAGAGATTTGAGGCTATCCTTCAATTGAAAGGTTTTTATTAAATTTTTAATAAACATGAAAGATACATTTATTCCAAGAAGAACGGTCAACTTGAACTTTTGACCTTTGTTGGGAGCGTTAGGAGATCAATGCCCTTGACAGAATCTACAGTTAGCCAAATCACTATTTAATTTGGGGTACTAGCTTGGGAAGTTGGTTTTAACCTTAAATAAAAATCTTTAAAAAACAAAAACAACAATAAGGAGTATATAGATAGTAGCATCATGTATGCTAGGTTTCATTTGTTGAGTTAAACAAAGAACTGAAAAACATTTTGAAGCAGATAGCTACCTGAGAGCAATATTATTAACCCTCTTATCTAGTCACTTAAAGTTTAGAAGCGAAAAGAGAAAATTTGTCAAGTTAAATTGATATGCTTTTGTTGGCCCCATAAAAAGCTTTTGACCTTCAATATGAGCAGAAACAGACTTGAATGGAAAAGGAGATTTTATCCGTCCATGTCTTCACAGATTTTGGCTTCTCTTCTAGTTGAAGCCAAATACATAATATCACAATATCGCTTCTTAAGGGAGTCGCATATTTTTATCCTGTTTTGTAAAACCCATTTCTTTTAATTCTTTTTGGTTTAGTCTCCGTCTGCCAGCACTTAATATACAATAAGGCCACATGGGTAATTCAGAACACGTACGTCCACATCTAGAAAGGTTCACTTTGTGCTTAGTCTCTAAGCACCAAAAGGCTAATTACTATAGTTAAAGAACAGCCTTAAAGCAAAGCTTCTATCCAAACCCTCCTTCTACACACAGACAGCACTTGATAAAGGCACATCATACATTTTATGGCTTCTCAAACTTTTTTTTTTGTTCAGCAGTCTCACGACGACAGCTCAACAAACAACCGCTCACACACCTGCACAGAGGGCGACCGCTGACAACAGCTGGGGTCTTCTGGACATCCATAGAAGACACTTTTGTTTTCTTCTCTTTTATGTACCAGTACATGGCTGTTTAAAGCTATAGCCACACACATACACACCACTAGAATATGCTTTCTTCAGGCAGCAAACAAGCCACAGTTTAGTCTGCCTTAGAGGTTGTTTGCTCTCTGTCTTCTCTCTTTTGTTATCCTGCCTATAGCTTTGTTTGAAGCGAGCTGCTGAATCCAGCCAGTGACAGTTGCAGCTGGGGGGACGATGAGTGACAAAAAAAAGGTTTCTGCCAACTCACAAAGTATGATGTTGGTCTAGTTGGATAAAGAGGAAGGTCTTAATATCAGTTTTTAGTTCTGTGAGTTTGTTGCCTTATATTTAACAAAAAAAAAAATTTGCAATTACTGGGCTTCTTTTTGCACAAAACTCTTTGGGTCATGCAAACAATATCACCCCTGACTCTTTTTGGTTGAGCTCCAGTAAAGTAGCTTTGGTTAAAAGAACAGTGTGTCCCCTGAAAGCTTGGCCCCTCTCTACTTGCAGACTGCAGGTGGGGAGGGGGTTGGGGCATTTGATGTGCTGCTAATGGAGGGGAGATATTATTCTGCTGAGGTTATCTAATGTATGAATTGTTTAAATCTGAAACTTTTGCTATCAGAGAGTAGGAAATATATACGTTATCTATTAGAATCAGAGCCACTTCTGATTTCATCAGTAAAAAGGGGAGAATGGGAGATCATTAGCTGCGACCAGTCAGTATTGTTCCTGGTGATGAACCATTAGTGAACAAGCCCAGTCACAGGCCAGGCTCAGGGGAAGTTTGTGGTGTACAGTGTGTTTGGAGAATGGGGGGAGGTGCAGAAATAAAATACAGCCTGACTCCTTCTCGCGCGGTTCACCCTCTCTTAATGTTGCTCTAGGAGGTCACAGCACCTAGCAACAGCCTGGATCAACCCCTAAAGGAAACATGAGACACACAGGGCGATACACACAATCTCTCCCTCGCTCCCACACACACACATATAGTTTGTGCTGGAAATTGAATTTCTTAAAACATGGATAGCAAACTTACTCTATTAGGGCAATTATTTGATTTAATATAATGGAGCCTTGAAAGATCTTAAAGTGCAATAGCACATAAACATCCAGATGTATAGAGATATTTTGACTATAAAACAAAAATTAACCACTGAAAAGTGTCGTCAGCAGAAAAAACAATTATCTAAAAATAAGGTATATATTTTATCAAGTATAATTGATGTATTCTGCCCCTTTTTCTTTAGGGTAATATATTTTCTGAAAGGTGTGAAAACCAAAAGTTCAGTTTTTATTTCTTCTGTTTTTGTTGGTGGCTTTAGTAATAGTATAATCTCACACTCCAAAGAGACAAAGAAAAGGAACCCCTGTACTTTTGCATTTGTTTTTAAAAGTCACTTACTTGTATTGAAATGAGGTCTGGGGACTGAGATCCAGTGATAACCCACTTTCAGCTCTATGGTGGACCCCACTTCAAATGTCCTAGAATTTCAAAGACTTCATGATAACCAAACACAAGGTTCACTATACCTTTAAAAGAAAAACTGGCCCACAGCATAACTGATAACCCACCATACTTAATAGCAGGTAGAATAATTTTCATGCATTCATCCTTTGTTTAATACATTACCCGCTTAAGATTTCTATTGCTGAATAAATACATTTTAGCGTAACTTTTTTAAGTTAAAGAATTTAGTTAAAGTATTTAGACTTTAACTCAGCCAACTATAAAGATTTACATGTTGGTATGCCTCCCAGATGACTATACCTAGTTGGCTTGCACTGTAGATACTATTATAATTACTGGGGAGGCTTAGTGACCCCATGATGTAAAACTTGTATAGTTGTCTCACAGTGAAGTATGGATATCTACTCTTTCTTCCCTTTCTTACTGTACATATTGACAGGATTAGCTGAAAGAAACCGAGCTCTGTGTCACTGTATATCCTGTTCTAAGGAAAAAGGAACTGATGGAATTTGAATTATGCATTTCCATATAAATGTCTGATCAACTGATTAAGTGAAACAAAGTAAAAAAAAAAGTTTACATACTCAGTATTTAGCTGAAACGGCAACATTAGGGAAGCAGTGATATAGCTGAAACAATTATTTGTTTATCCTGGATTTTCCCCTCACTGAGTAAATACCCTGAAATGATCTCAGTTTAACAGAGCTTTAGAAATGAGCCAATAGGGTGCGGAGCATGGAGCTGTAAGCAAATAATTTCTCAGTTTGGAGAAATGCATTCGAATTCCACTTGTAGCGACACAAACTAAAGTGCAGCAAAAGATCCTAAACCTAAAAATTGGTCCACAAAAGTTAGTCTATGTTGCATTTTAACTCAACTTTTCCATTCTTTGATTCTTAATTTGAAAGGATGTGAACAGAAAATGTATTTCTAAAGTGTGGGAGGTAGGAGGAGCTCGTAAGGTTGCTTTTTGTTATTAAAAACAAATATTAGCACACAGGAACACAAGTTGGCTCAGTTGTTCTCTAAACTGACAGAATTAAAAGAGCAGGCTACTTTTCTATATTTAATTAGCCCAATGATTATACTGGTTTTTATAGGTGAGAGATGCTCTCCAGGCTGAAATTTTGACACAGGATACAAAAGCAAGCCACATGTGAAGATGGGATTTTTTTTTTTGTTTTCCCCCATCTTATACTGTAGTACAATTAATACTTCCAGGATATCTGCTTTGTGACCACAAGTCACTTTCATTGCAATCAGGTTTGCATTCTTTACACTGGTTGCATATATATACTCACGTCTCCCATGTATGCTTATGTGTGAGAAGCAAAAGCAAACACAGTAACAGCTAATCCACCACAGGTTCACATTTTGGCAATATGTCATCAATTTTGCATTCAGTGTACTTTTACACAGTCAGCAGCCTAAAAATAGCTGAAGGAGTCTGGCTCGCTGCCCGGCCTCTAACTGTCAATATGCTATCTTGCCCCTCGCTCTGACTTTCAGAGTTTAAGCTACAGTATCACAGCCAGAAACAGTGCTGACTGTAAGTTAATCATTTGAAAAGCCCTGATAGTGTAAAATGTTATACTATTGTGGTATCTAAATAGATTTCTTTGAAGGTGTTTAAAAAACTGGCAACAAGGGAACATTTCTTGTTCTTTGGCTTTGATGTAAAAATAACAGACAATATGAGGGCATATCTCAGCTATTTATTTGCACAGTCGATTGTTGTGTCTATTCTGAGAGCTGTAGTCTCAGCTCCACTGGCTGTTTATCAGCGCTGGCTGACTGGGCCTCTTTATAAATCTTATCTTTCCGTCTGCCTGATTCTGGTTTGAAAACTGCTCCTCACTTTGCGTTTGATGACAGTTAGAGATAATGAGGGCTCTGGCACTGGTCCTCCTATTTTCATTCTGTGCAAAGGAATGTTTGCTTCCCCGTTTCCAGGAGAGCGAAAACTAAGGTTCAGAACTTTTAACTGGAGTCTAACCCTACTTAATAGATCATTATTATTTTAGAAAAATTATTTGTCAACAAACTTTTTTGAAGTTTAAAAATGTCAGATATGTTTTCTATGCTTGTGTTAAACAGTCCATTTCCGAAAGTTCTACCACAGCTTAAGGATATTGAGTGAGCATTTAGACTTAGACAACTTTTTTTGTCATTTTGCATACACAGAGTTTATAAAAAACGAAATTTTGTTTAGTACAGCTTTACCAGACTAAGCTGAAATTCAGAGCAATATACTGTAAATAATAACTTGCACAATGTGATCCTGCTTATAGAGATGCCTCAAGAATAAGATATAATTCATAAAGGCAAGGCTGCAGTACATTTCATTCACTGCACAAGCTCTGCAGACGGTTTTTGTATTGACACAATGAGATATATTCCACTATAGTCTGGAGGGCAAAGGGTTACCTCTGATGTTGCTAAGTCAATGGGAGCTAAGGCTAAAACTGTTCTTTATCAATCAGTCTGCCACTCATATGACTGTGAGAGCCACTATTCCCCATGATATGTACCCAAAGCTGAGTTAAGCAACACCTTCCTACCCCTCAGCTCACCCCTGAGGATTCTCCAGATCAACAGAGGAAGGCCTGAGACTTTATATTTTACAACACAAGGAAAAAAGAACCAGTTCACATTACGTTACTCTAAAACAATAAAAAATAGATAGAAATCTTTATTTGAAACATGTTGTTATTCAGTTTGCTCATTCTTACAGGCCTAGTTAGACTGCTGCACCCTGAATGTACCCGGGAGCGTTATCACAGATCCTTCCTCCCAGCAGCTTTAAGACTCTATAACCACCACTGTTCCAAGAACCTCAGTAGGTTGTTAAATTCATGCTGATTTTTGCAGTTTCTACCTTAGTCAGTTAGAAAACATGCTGCTGTCATTTTGCACATCTCTGATGTTGCTGCTATTTTTAAATATACATTAATGTAAAATGTCCATAGCTGTATATTGTTTATTTATTCTCCAGGTGCATAATTGTATATTGTTAAAACACTTTACAATACAGTATTTTATGGTTTATCTTTTAATTCTTCACTATTATGTTGTTCTTATACACTTTTCTAAGGTCCACATTTGTGTTACCATTATTTCTATAAATGACTTCTTGCTGCTCTAAACACCAGAATTTCCCTATTGTTGGACAATAAAGGGATTTTCTATTCTATTCTATTCTATTCTATTCTATTCTCTTTATATTCTCTTCTATCCTGTTGTATTCTATTATATTATAACCAACTGCCTTCAGATGTCAGTTGTATGATAGAGTCTCTGTTTGTGATTTAATCTTATGATTAATTCAGCTGTTTTACGGTTTTCAAGCATTTGAAAAAATGCCATAAAAAAAAAAAGTTTTGTTTAAAGTGTCCAACGGGGCACCCAGGTGGAAGAAAGAGCCAATGTCCAGAGATACCAAAATTTAACATTTGATCAAAAATGCACATAAATACAATATCCTCATGGTAAACTTGATAATCACAACATGATGCTGTAGCAACACTTTCCTAACTGGAGCTAGTCAGAGTTGTTGAATAGATGAATAAGCTAAATACAGAACAAGGCTGACATGTGACTGCGCTGGAGGTTCAACTACAAGCAGGACAATAATGCTAACGAGTCAGTATTACAGTGCAAAATATAATCAAAGCAAATCTATAGGTTTTGTGAAGAAGAATGAGTAAATAATTGAATCGGTGGGTGTATATATCTGATAGCGGAATACTTGAAAACTAATGCATGCCAAACCTTTGAAAGAAAATTAAGTAAACCATATATCTTCTTCCTTCTTATTCACAATTATGGACATACGTATTTCGGGAGGAATAAAATCCTAATCCTAATAGTGTTTCTTGATTCCATCCTGAAAAAATATAATCGTTTTAAAAAGAATAGGAATACCTTTCAAATACACTTTACATGCAAAAGCCTTTTATTAATTGTAATAATTAAAAATTATTTTATCCCAGTTTCCTTATAAAAGCCTTATCTCCCACAAACCATCCTCCTGCACAGCTGGCATTTTTACAATGAAGCTCTTAGGTTAAGTGGTGCTGTAGTTAAAGAGCTTTACAGCAACCATATCCCATTACATGGGCCAATAACACTCCTCTGTTCGCAGACCTATAAGCTAAACTTTGATTGGACCTAAGCATTCTGGACTGGTGACAGAGGGGGCGTGGCCACAGCAGGCTGAGGTTTAAGTTCAATGCTAAAACACAATGGGGAGGAAATCCTCTTTCTCTCCTAAATCCCAAATTTTGAACTGTCAGATGAAGCTTCCAATTTGCAAAGAGTAGATGGATGGCAAAAACAGAGGAGCTTTTTCAACCTTTTCATTGAATGTGCAAGAACCCTAAAAGCTGGAAGTTAATCTGCTCTCTCAGGATCAGTCATCACAATAAAAGCTTGCAAAATTATTTTTTTTAAATGGAAGACATCCACCAAAGGCAATTCAATAATCATCTGTTTCTTTTTTGTTTGCAGTCCAGACTTCACATCCCTTACCGCTGACATAAATTCTAACCAACATGTATGCAACTGGGATGTGGGCTGCAGTGAAACACAATCCTGGAGACAGAAACTCAAACAGGACGCTGCTCTGTCTCTGATCAAAGTGACATGAGCCATTTGGTTTTACTATTCATGTCTTATGGAAACCCAGTTAGCCGACATCAAGACTCTGTGTTGCAAAAAAGTGGACAGGATGTTAAAAAAGTGGGGGGAAAAAAAACGTATAAAAGCACAGATTAACTCAGTTAGCTTCTAAAAAAAAAATCCAAACACAAAGCGCTGCTGTTTCGGTTATGTTTTTCTAGATATAAACGTCTTCCTCTCCCTTTTGCAGGAGGCTCACAGCCAACCTGCACTCTGAGGCCCCATCAGAGTCTCTACCGTACTAATGACTGCCTCACACAGACCAGTGTATCAGGTTGTCTTACATAAAAATGTGTGTAGGTGTGTGTGCGTGTTCGCTTATCGGGAATCATGTGTCATCTACAGGAGAGAGAAAGAGAATGGAAAAGGGGAAGGTGTGAATGCAGAGAGACAATGGTCCTGTAAAGAAAACTAAAATCCTACTTTAAAACTGCACACTGATGGAATGAGCTCTTAAAATAAAGCATCTCATTCATCCAGGTCTTGTGGGAGCCAAGGCCCCTGGTGTATTGTTCTGGGATGTACTGGGAGCACAGGGAGGTTCTGGCCTGGAAAGGGATTTAGCAGATAGAAAACAGCTGGGGTATCCTCAGTGGAAGAACACTAAAACAATTCTGGTAAAGTTATCGGGGTTAAAGAGCTATTTCCAGAATATTATGAGGTATTTAAATGTAAGGACAAATTCATAGGACAAATCTACCAGTAAAATTCTGTTTATAATGGTATTCATCTCTATATTTATTCAGTAGAAACCCATGTCCTGTACTTATGGAACCATTATTTATCCTGCACTTGTTGCTATTGCACTTCTGGTTAGACCTAAAATGCATTTTGTTGTCTTGTACCTGTCTGTGTAATGACAATAAAGTTTAATCTAATCTAATCTTCTTCCTGAAGCGGAATCTGTGTGAACTATTTAGGAGATGCATCCTTTAAACTTGAATGTAGATTTCACAGATGGAAGATAAAGTCAATAGTTGTTGTTGTTTTTGTTTTCTATAGAATTTATTAATACTTTCTATTTGAGTCCTGCGACATGCTGGTGAAGATTCTCAGTCATTTAGATCACAGTCATTCTAAAAAAGTTAAAAGAGTAAAAAAAAAAAAAAAGAAACACTGGGCTTTGTTCTCCAAATTTGAAGATGGTTAGCTACCCATTCAGGACGCCTTTTTAATTCCGGTTCAATTTGCATGTTTTCTAAGCCATAACAAGGCTTTGTTGGGCTACTCTATAAAGCTTGAAATTCAACGCTAATCCAGACATTTTTAATTGAAAAAGCTCAGTTGTTGTTTTTTTTTTGTTTTTTTCCCCACTTTTTTAGAATGACTATGACCAGGATGATCAAAGGGGTGTAGTATCCATATCGAAACATGTCAAAACAGCACCAGTCTGCAAAGCTGTCCGAATGGTGTTCCAGCCAATGAAACCTCTATAGATAGTCAAAAAAGTAGCAATACATCTCCACCTAATTCAGTGTCCAGCAAATGCATAAAGTTGAGAAAAAAATGGTGTAAGAATGAACACAATGCTACAAAAAGACTATTATGTTACAATAGTTCTGCAAAATCTTCATATTTTACATACGCTTTTAAAAAGCCTGCTCTTTAGATAATACACTCACTACATAATTATAGTATGTAGGAAGAAATATCTATTTTTCTATTAGTGAATTTATCTTCAGTTCATTTTTAAGGCAGATCATTTTGTATGTGTTTGAACTATTTTTAAAACAAAGTCAGTCTATAAGGGTAAATGCTTTAAAAAAAAGTCTTAAAAGGACAACTAATTGATTTGCGAAATCTCCCTTTACGTTTTTTCGAATAATGATCCTATATCATTACAAAGTTCTAATTAATCAAGTGGGACACCGGCTGTGTTTACCATCCCACTACGGTATGTCTTTACGGAAGAGGATTAGGGCCACTAAAAAAAAAAAGTTAACTGATTTATACTTTATATTTCAGTTTAATATGGGAAAAAGTCGGAATTCTGAGAAAAAATATCCAAATTCTGAGATTAAAGTCAGAATTCTGAGAAAAAAGTCAGAATTCTGAAAAAAAAAAAAATAATCCAAATATTGAGATTAAAGTCAGAATTCTGGGATTAAAGTCAGAATTCTGAGAAAAAAGTAAGAATTCTGAGATTAAAGCCAGAATTCTTAGAAAAAGTCAGACTTCTGAAATTAAAGTCAGAATTCTGAGGAAAAAAGTCAGAATTCTGAAAAAAATCCAAATTCTGAGATTAAAGTCAGAATTCTGAGAAAAAAGTCTGAATTCTGAGAAAAAAAGTCAGAATTCTGAGATTAAAGTCAGAATTGTGAGAAAAAAGTCACGTCTTCCGTATGTCTAAATCTGTGAAAAACATTTTAAAAAAACATGTCAGTGAAAAGTTTGAGAAAATATAATTAAGTGCCTGACAAAAAGGTTCCCCCAAAATCAGTTTATAGCTGAACCAAAAGGATTTTACAAGATCCAATAAAGGGAATATAATTAATTAAAATTAACTCCTTTAAACAGCAGAAGCTCTGTGTGCTGAGAGAAACGGTAGGATTTTTATATTATCCCCCCAAAAAATTGTTCTGTTTAAAAAAAATGTTTCCTAGTCATAGTGGGCGTGGTTATGGGCGGGGTTTTATGGGGAGTGTCTCTGCGCAGCCAATCATGTGCAAGAGCTGGTTTAATGGGCGTAGCCCGATGTCTGCACACCATCCTGACCCAGCTGCTGCACGCATTTGTTCAAACTCTAAAGTCAGCCAGTGGTGAACAGAGGTGCTCCTTCACACTATCTTACAAATGTGCGTAGAAGATGCTGAGGAAAGCTTGCAGCAGCGGAGTTGGAGGATACTGATCGTTTTCTTTCACTTTGGATTTGTAAAGTTTGACCAGTGACTTGGATAAAGCAGCTGGGAAGGAGTTGGAAAGTGACAGGCTTTCCTTGAATCACTTCCCTGTTGGACTATGACAGCTACAGCATATAGACTATAAATATTCTCTTTTATTTTGTTTTATACTGTTAACCAGGCGGGGGAGAAAAGGCTTTATGCCCCCCTCACCTTCCTCGCTGGATCTCTATGGGGAGCGCACGTCTTCTTCTCTCACGCAACCTCTGGAGCCACTTGCGGCGTAAGCGTTAAATCCACCGACCTGGAAGGCAGAAAACGACACACTTAACCGCATTTGAATGCCTGTGCAAGGAGTTTGCTGGTTTTTGTGCTGCAGCCAGGGCTTCAGTTTGCTGGGACGGGACTATGGGGAGAAAGAGGAGGAAGAGTCCTTTGAGTTGCGCAACAAGGAGGACTTGACTCCAATTGGACGGGTAAAAAAAAAAGAAATCTCTACTGGCTGTGTTTGAATGCATCATGTGCATGAATGATAACAATTCGAGTTTTATTTTGAACTTTGTTCTTTTAACTTTAAGGTGATTCAGTGTTGTTGCGATTAGAATATGTGGAGATTATTAGAAATTTGGCTTCAAATTCATTATTTTTCAAAAGTAAATTTGATTTTTTTTTTATGCTATGATAACAATAGTAGTGCTAATCACAAGCTTGATAGTCGGAATTGCTTTTGGGTGTAAATGTTCATGGGGAGTTATCAATATCAAGGTGTACCCAAGTTATGGCCCCAGACCTGCCAAAGGTTTCTCTCTACCCATTCCTGAGTCTTGATTTGCCTTGTGTGGGATGCTTGCAAGAAAAAAAGGCTGGAGCTTACAATAAAAATGTCCCCCCTCCCCCACCTGTTTGCTGTGCTCTGCTAGTCAGCAGGCTGAAAGAGGCTGGTGACCCTTTACTCTTTAAACAAAGACAAAGTCAGCTGTTTGGAAACATTTGTGGTCATGAAAAACAGGCTGTCACTGTGTGATTCAGGGTTGTGCAGGACTAAGAAAACATGTAATAATATTGATTTTTGCAATCAGAATTGAAGGTAAACCCTTATTTTCCTATTTCTCCTTTGCAATTGTGATGCTTCATGCATTGCTAATGCAATTCTTATTGTGATTTTATATATTCTTCAGTTATTGTGTGGAAACTAAAGAAATGCCATCAATCACTCCAATTATGAATGACCATTGGCAAGCACGGTTGCAATCTTTGTTGAAAAGCTGACTGCAGGTGTCACACGAGCAGATAGCCTGACTAATTACCTAGTTAGTATCAGTCTGTCCCATCCCACGTCAATAATGAGCAAAATGGTAAGAATAACATTATGAGAAAGAAAAATGGAAAACCACATTATTTAAAAGTTTTTTTTTACTTTTGTCTTAAGGGTTCTGTATTATGCCTTTTTAAGCCTTTGAAAGTCAACTATAGGCATATATATGATTAGATATTGGCTTATTTTGGCATTAAGAAGACGGGTAGCATGAATGACATGGTTTTTGTGCTTCCAACCCAAAAGAGAGAGTCTTGCTTTCACTGTGACACTTCCTCTGCCTATGCTGGTGATGCCTTTTTCATTATGTCGCCCTAAAACCGCTGCAGGATGGCATCATGCCACCTCTGGGCATTAGATTCTTCTTTAGGTAGGATAAACACATATTTGTCTTACAGCCATAAACAAATATTTAAGACTTTGACAATAGCTACAAATAATCCATTGCTGTCACTGTGCAGATTAGGTGCTTAAAAGAGCAACTATGTTACTTTAAACTTTTTAGCTCTATGTAAAATGGTGATGGCCAATCATTTTTTCAGTTAAGTGAAATGAAATTTTTGGCATGGTTTTGTCAAAGCGTTAGCATTAAAACATTAAAAGCTCAGAAAAGTGGATTTTGCATGACATATACCCTTTATGTTTACTTTTTTAACATCAAAATACCACAAGATGATTGTTTACATAAAACTATTTAATCAACTGTAGACATCAGTGCTGCTTTTCTGTTTTTCAGAAAAAGCAAACAAATAAGGACTACATGAAACTTAGAACAAGGGTTGAATAATTTTGTCATAAAATCAAAATTGTGATTATTTTTAAATTTGCGATTTTTATATAAATTTCATTTGCACCAATCCCAAGCTTATAGATGTTTCACTCCAGGATTTTAGTTTTTTCATGATATTTAAAGCTTGCTTGTCCAGAGTCCAGTGTTGTAAGACTGACCTTTTTGTTAAAGTGCTTACTTTTGTAAGTATGGATCTGGGTGCTAACTCCAACTCTCTCAACCTTTCTGCATGGCAGCAAACTCACTTTGTGTTTTTGCAAACCAAATGGCTGGAGGGAGAAATTTTGTGTTTTATTCTTGCTAGATGGAATCTTGCTAAAAGTTAGTGTCTCTGCGATTTGAAAATTGCATTTTGTTAAATTGTGATTATATTGCAAATGTAATTAATGCCATTCCTGCCCTATTTAGAACAAATGTAATTACTTTATTTAAATATGTTAAATATCATAAATTTTATATTTGCTGCTCTCTCTCACCCAGACCTAATGTTTGACATGTACATGATTTGCATTAAAAATCAAGCATGCTTTTTATGATATCCAGCCAACATGACACCATCACCACTAGTAACACTGCTCTGACACAAGAATATAGAGTTCTAACTTCACCTTAGCTATTCATTATGCAGTAATAGGCAGTTCTCCCATGGTGCATTCTTAATTATTCTGTGTTGGAGTGAAAATAAAAACATACTGCTGCTGCTCAGTTTGATGTTTAGGTTTTCTCTCTCTGGTCTCTGAGCCTTGTGCAACATTGAGCAATCCCACACGCACATGTTCTGATGCAAGCTCTAAAACTCAGAGTTGAACTGAGCCTGTGTGCTTGGCTTCTATCCACTCAGATGCAAGTTAGACTACGGCCTTGTCTCCTCTCTGTAATGCTAGTCATCTGATCAGGCACAGAGAGTTCAGCATTGTCCGCCCACTTGTGAGGAGCATTGTTGCCTCTTTCTGAGGTTGGCTCTTTCTGTATGTATCTCTTTATGTCATTTTTTTTTTTTTTTTTTTTTTTTCTGTGAGCCTTTTTATTTTAGCAATATCTGGCCTAAATCCATCTTAGTTATCAAAATATATTACTGTATGTCACTATAGGATAAATAATTTCTCTAAATCTATATTTAATTACATTGTGGACATACTGTTAGTACTGTATTTAGTGA
>NW_015150805.1:662973-694925 GCF_000732505.1 Cyprinodon variegatus
TGAGGTTGGCTCTTTCTGTATGTATCTCTTTATGTTTTTTTTTTTTTTTTTTTTTTTTTAGAAAAGTCCACCCTCAATTTCAGGATTTCTGTTATTCTTTTCACTCTGTTTTAAAAATATATTACTGTATGTCACTACAGGATAAATAATTTCTCTAAATCTATATTTAATTACATTGTGGACATACTGTTAGTACTGTATTTAGTGATGACAAGTCCTCAGTACTGCTTTGATTAACAACTTGCATATCCTGCTTTTCTGTTTATTGACCTCTTTGTGTGGTTGCAACCAACCAGCACCACTCTACAGATATTTGCATGAATACGTTTTTGGGCAGATAAGTTTACACCGTTATTGGCACAGCAGAAGCCTTAACTGCACCAGCAACCCGTAGATAAGAGCAACATCTGTTGCTTGGTAAGGTGTTGCCATGTAGCTCATTTTGCCTTTCATATATTGTGCCATCTGGCCGATCCTTAGCCAGAAGAAACCCAACTGTGCCCCGTTTCTCGAATCAATACCAGTTTTTTGCAGCGTGTCTCAGTGGAGATCCGATGCCAATCCTCACCGATACTTTGTCAGTCTATTTCCCACCTCTCCCATTAAAATGCAACCTTTGCTCCTCAGAAGAGCAATGGTTCAATGTTTGTTGGATTGTAGTCTGGGTGGCTGAGAACAGGAGCTATTAGCTGAGTAGCCTTAATCAGATTTTTGAGTCTAATAAGAAAGAAATATTTTGCTAAATGTAGTGCAGACACCACAACCTGGTTCTTTGTCATTACAGATAAAGAATAAACACCATATCTTTTAACTTTGAGGCGATCGTTTACTGATTAGGTAATATTAAACACATTTTTGTTCTCTGATAATTGAGTATATCATGTTTAATAATAGGCATACTTTCTTTATGTTGTTGTACTTGTGCAACCCTCAAAATAGAGTTTACATCCTCCATTAATGGATAGTTCCATGAAATTAATAACTTCTACATTTTGATTAAACATGAGCAGTCAAAAAAGTTGGGTTTCAAATTACACAGCAGTTTTGTTTCATTATGATGGTAAAGGTTTCACAGTAATCCTGTTATATGAAGAAACTATTTAATAAATGTGCCTCAATAAGCATGTAAAACATATGGAATTTTATGAAATCCTGTTGACAGATTAATCTGAGTTTTGTTCGGTAAAAATTAAGACAAAAGACATTCGTATATCTGTTATTCTTTTTGCAGGTAGAAGATATGTCCCTATAGTGAAAAAAAGACCTTTTGTCTTGACTTTTTCTTGTTACATCCCTGTGGTCAGAAATGTTCATATATATATTTTTCTATTAGCCGGTTACCTAAAACTTTAACCTTAATGTTGTACAGTGAGGAAAAATCATGGAGGGGTCTGAAAATGTAATCATAGGTGCATTTCCATGCATCTAAAAAAAATCCAGAAATCATAATGTATGATTTTTTAAAACTTTTTATTTGTATTATACAGCTACAAATAAGCATTTTAACACCTGTCTATAAGCTAGAAATCTGACCCTTAAAGACCTGTTAGTGTGCCATCAAAGTGTCCACCTCCGCTCCATTTATTATCCTGAATTAGATGCACCTGTTTTTGGCTGCTAGCTGCATAAAGACACCTGTCCACCCCATACAATCAGTAAGAATCCAACTACTAACATGGCCAAGAACAAAGAGATGTCCAAAGACACTAGAGAAAAAATTGTACATGTCCACAAGGCTGGAAAGGGCTGTGGGGAAATTGCCAAGCAGCTTGGTGAAAAAAAGGTGAAGCATGGGGGTGGTAGCATCATGCTTTGGCGGCATATGGGACAGGGTGAATGCACTGTATTGAGGAGAGGATTATCGGGGCCATATATTGTAAGATTTTTGGGAACAACCTTCTCTCAATTAGAGCATTGAAGAAGGGTCGAGGATTTATCTTCCAACATGACAATGACCTTAAGCATACAGGCTCAGAAGAAGCATATCCAGGTTCTGGTGTGGCCTAGCCAGTCTCCAGACCTAGGGAGGGAGCTCAAACTTTGTGTTTCTCAGCAACAGCCCAGAAACCTGACTGATCTAGAGAAGATCTTTTTGGAGGAGTGGGCCAAAATCCCTCCTGCATTGTGTGCAAGCCTGGTGAAAAACCACAGAAAAATATGACCTCTGGAATTTTAAACAAAGGCTACTGTACCAAATATTAACTGATTTTCTCAGGTGTTCAAATACGTATCTGCAGCTCTATCATACAAATAAATAGTTTGAAAAAAATAACACATTGTGATCTCCAGATATTTTTTTAGACAATGCCTATCACAGAGGACATGCACCTTTAATGCCAATTTCAGACCCCTCCATGAGCTCTATCTTTCTGACTTGTGACTTTTTCAGTTTATCAGATTACATCCTAATGGAAAGGACAGTTTTAGAAACTAAGCTAAGCCTTTATTCAAGCAATTAAAAGCATTGAACAGTTTCTTGCAGAAGGCAAAGCTTTTGATAAATATGTTGAGTTGTAATAGAGTTACTCATTATTGAATTTTTGATACTTTCGATAATTTGATTTATTTAAATAAACCTTGTTTCCTCTTGATTTTGTGTAACTGGTTTGTGGTAAACATTGTAGCTCTTTGTGCAGATCTGCTCTGCTAATAGTTAGATATCTTCTCTAAGGCAGTATGCTATTTGACATTATTGAGCTTGATTGTCTTTTACTAGTGTTGACAGTGAGTTGGGTAGATCTAGAAGGGATTTCTCAAGATTTACTCATAAGGAGCTCAGTCATCCAAAGCTTTTGCTGCTGTAATATTAGTTCCCTGATTTACCATGGGAAAAAAACTCTATGCTCCAAGTGTGCCACTTTTAACGTGGTCTCTTTGTGAAAAAGTGTTTAGTGGTGCAAAATCTAGTGTTTTGTTGCTTCTTCAGTTACATTTGTTATCACCATTATCATAATTGTTTTAGTATTTGACTGCTTGAAATGTTGATAAATTTTAAGTTCTCTCAAGTCACCCAATAGTTCCTTGCCAAATTAATAAGAAGGTATGTGAGGCTGTTGGCTTTACTTTCAGTTTTAATGTGTCTAAAGGTGTGTCATTCATCTCTATAGATTAGTGTAAAATTAAGAGTTGTTGTTTGACATGCTGTCACAAATCTTTAGCTGTTGTTCCAATTCTGCAACAAAAGAGCACATGTGTGGTCAACATGATGTAGTAAAGCAGTGGGGCTAATAGGGGGAAATTTTCTGAAATGGCCAAAACGTATACTGTCTCATCTAGTGATCAAATTATGTACACATTTAACTTTGGGTTGTTGTTTATTGTAACCTTCTTAATGATTAGGGTTTGTTTCTTCTTAGCCGTTCACAACACTAAAACAGGCAGTTTCGTAGGCCGTCCTCCAGGATTTACCACAGTAACCTACAAAGCTGGTGGAGTCTCTCCCCTAAAGACTTTCAATACCCTTACTGGCATTCCCAACACCAAAGGCTTAGATGCCAATTTTCTTCAGTTTCTGGAATGGAGCTATGAGTCAGAGCTGACGCATGAGAAGTTTTTGGTCCGCAAGAGTAGAGGGCCATGTCACAGCCTTTCCTCTTCTTGTTTACAGTCCTCATTCAAAGAAACAACTCCTTAGCAGCTGCCCAAACAGTCCCACTGAGCTGAATGCTTCCGCTGTTGGACTGCTCTGCACTAGGTTTTGGACGTGTTCTATATCATTCACTTTCTTTCCATGTTTGAAGCTTCTTTGCTCAGTTCTTTTTCAAGTTTAGTCACATCTACCAATAAACTATGACTGCTCAGTGTGTTGCCCTTGGCAGATAGGCGTGTGGATTGGAACCCCACTACACATCTTGTTCTTGGTATAGACCAGCATTGGAAAGGGAGAGACTAGATCCCGTTAGCCATCAAGACTGCCCTCTGCCTTCAGAGTTGTCATGGTACGCTGGTTTATGTTTGGTTTCCGTTGCGTCTCTGCCTCACCACCTCCAGGCCACACATCTGGTCTTCAGGCCGACACAAGCAGAGCCCAAGCATTTCCTCCTGGTTATTCAGCCTCCCAGGAGAGCTAAAGGGAAAGAGAAAGAGAGCAAGAGAGTAGACTGTGGAAAGCAGGAGCGGAAGTAAGCCACGAAAGGAACCCATCAGGGCATCATTCCCTCTTTTCCTTTACGCTTTGCTCTAGTCTGGAGTGATTCATCCTCTGCCCGTCCAAAAGGGAATTTTTTTTCATTTAAAAAGCCTCAGCATCGCACGCTATCTTTGTTCTTCATTCCACAACACATTAACTCTGTTGGGCAGCTTTGTTTTCTATTTCTTTTCTAAAGTCTGGCTCAAACATTACTGTCCTTAGCCACTCGATTATTGATGACCTAATTTGTCCACATTCTGAAATTGCACTTTGTCTGTCCCTGATGTTATTAAGTTTGATTTGTTTGTTTTTTGTTCCCCTTATTGAGTTTTGTTCTCTGAGGCTGTTGGCTTGGCTGACTAGTTTTACTGTATGGCAGCAAGAAGGGATAGAGAATTACATAGTATCTTCCATTCATAAGTTACTAATGGTGTTCAGTTATTCTTGCTTGTCTGGTTTGAAATTAGGCACCTCCTTTGGGTTAAACATTAATGAAATGCAGTTATTAAAACCCTATTCAGCATTGAACCCAGAATCCATCTGCCCTAAAAGCATTCACAGATTTAATATAAGCCTTTAAAATTGCAGAATATATTTACTTTGTTATTTTTGAAGCGCCCAGGACAAGCAGTAGTAGGTTTATGTGGTTAAATAGCTAAACTTAGGACAGTTTGCCCAGTAGTAAAGTGTGGTGTGTGAGCCGTTAGGGGGCCCAGAGCTGACCTGGATTATGTTTCAGGTAGGCCTGGGTTGGGCCGTGGCAACCGCAGGAGCTGGCTCAAGGCTTTGGTTTGCAGAGACAACAAGTGTGGCCGCGGGGACACACTGCGTTTCTTTGCACACCAGGGCCTCGGTCCAAACTGCACACTGGCAGGCTCTGATCTCTGACGGGGTTTTCCAAGGTCAGGTTGAAACTCCAGGAGCTGAATCACTGTGAAAGGAAACCCATCTTCGATCTTCTGCTTAGGGAAGGAGAATTAGAACTAGGAGGTTCATTTTTCAAACAAAGTTTATTTTTCAATATCTGACAGTGTGAACACTGTTATTCATATGATGATTATATGTCTAAGCTTACTTAGAACAGCTTAGAATGAATAGGTACCTTGCTTTAATGTGGCTACTAGTTATTTTAATTAGTGCCGTTTATATAGATCTAGCGTAAGGGTATTTACAATCAAAACATTAAGGCAACTGTTTCTGTTCTGCACCTTCAAAGAGTTTATTTTTAGCCAAATGTTCAGACAGAAATGACCGGTCTGAATTAAAGAATTCTGGGGTGTGAAGATTTGGGCACAGGCAGCTGTAGCACAAAAGACCCCTCTGTTCTTAGCTTCTAAACTTAATTAGCCTGTATTTCATGCCATCTTTCTCTTCATAAGCATACCCCTTGCAAGTGCAAGCCAAGGATTACAGGGACAGTGCAGCTACATGCTTAGACTGCCAGGAACATCTGCATGAGCTGCCTTGGCATTGCCTCTGAGGGGATCCCTCCAACCTTTGGATATTTCTAAGGACAGAATATGACTGCTTTTGCATTATTTATTTACATGTTGTCTCTCTGTCTTCTTTTGACAGACTCCAACTGAGGCGATAGTTTCTCAGCCTACTTGTGCAGCCAATGGAACTAACGGGTAAGAAAAGGGAAACAACTTCTTCCAAAAAAAAAAAAAAAAATCAGAAGTAATAGTTTCCTCTTTTGAATTATATACTTCCCCTGATTGCTAGGGGATTTCTTCATTTATCCAGAGCCAGCCCCATTTGTCAGTAGTTCATTTTTCACTTCCTCTATACCATTGGTCTCAAACAGTAATCCTCAAGGGCAGGTGTCCGGCAAACTTTTAGGTGCGTCTGCTTCAACAAACCCGACTGACACATCTGCTGAATTCTGGAAAGCTTGAATTCTTTCTTGTGAGGCGATTTACCTGTTTGATTTAGATGTGTTGGGCAAACAACTTATCTAAATATTCAGGACACCAGGCCTCAAGGGCATGAGTTTAAGACCAGTGCTCTATAGCATCTCATGAAGAACATGTTGAATATATTTGAGGCACATTCTCTGGTTCTTTGTCATTTTGAAAATATATGATAATGCTTTCAATCATCTTAAGAATTGAAAATCTTTTGACAAATAATATAGTGCCATTGACATGGCTAACCCCCCTTCAGCTTTTTCCACATTTATGCTTCTAAAGTGAGTTGGAAGGAATCAATAAACATCAGAAGAGTGGTATGTATTAATATCCAACCATCTATATTCTAACACCCCTGTAAATTAATATGCAGAGATCCACAGCTCAGGAAGGAATATCTATAAAAATCTGAATTATTTGTAGTTCACATGTCAGAAAATAAAAATAAAACGGGGTTGAAAGAAAGCTATAGTCAATTTTACCACAAGCATCATGAAAAACTGAAGTGGATGCTAGGTTGAGATGAGACCCAAATAAACTTTCTAGCCAACATGCAAAGTAAAAAGTTAACGCTGCATATATATATATATATATATATATATATATATATATATATAACACCATCCCAACTGGGGAACATGGTGGTGACAGCATCATGCTGTGGGGTTGCTTTTTTTATCATTCAACAGAGCTGTAAAAGATTTAAGACTTATTTAGGGATATTGGTGGACATTCAATATCCCAGAATATATGACAGAATATTAAAATATTAGATTCCCATTGTTTCAAGGCAAAACTTGAAAAGTTCAAGAGGTACCAATTATTTAGCAGCACTCTGTAATGGTAAAAAATGAGCATTTCAAGGAGGGGTTGATGAAGATTATTTTTGTCTCTGATTTCTGACAGTGATGTAGTTGAGTTTTCCTCATGTCCTCATCTTTACCCTATCTCCATCTGTCATCTATAACAGCTACTGCTTACTTATAGGCAATGAGTCATAGAGCATGGTGTGTAAAACTAGATTACTCCACAAATTAACCAACAAGGGTCTGCAGTAACCGCCAACAAAAATCAGGCTGTCTCCGGAAGTGGCTTGGTGAGAGAAATGTAGCTGCAGTTACACAGGACATGCTGTGTCTGGAGATTTGAAGGGGAAAAAATGTAAAAGGAAGAAGTGAAGTCTTTGTGACTCAGTCCTGTCCCATTAGCACTCCCTGTGGGGGTGAGGCTTGGTCGTGTACATGTCACTGTTAGAGTGGTGGCAGTAGCCTTGGGCGAAAGCGTAATTAACTGGTTTTGAAGGGAGTGTGTTAAAAGCTCAGCTGTAATCATCACACCTATTGGAGATGAGAGATTACAGAAGGTTTCACTTGGTCATTACCTGACCAATTGGAGGACACACCTTGAAGTTGAGCTGTATTAAGAATGCGACATGTTACGCTGGTATAGTTGGGCACCTTTTAATACAACAACTGGTGCCACATTAATTATTGAAGTCCTGCTTAACAGGCAAGGCAGGTTATATGAGCGTTAACTTTTATAGAGCCAATCAGGGGAACTTTCAAGGTTGAAATATCAGAACTGAACTGTACATACAAATAGCTGTTTTTCTTACATTTTCAAAACAAATAATCCAAAATCAAAATAAGAACAAGAGCGTACCTTTAATTAATTAATGTTTTATTTCTAGATTTTTTTTTAGATTATTTTTCATACCCCAACAATTCTTATTTTAAATTAGTGTACGTTTCCTAGTAAAGTTACTTGAAATAAAAACAAATTCAATGCATGGCTTACAGTATATGTTAGATATGTTTTCCTGTCTCAATCCAGTTTTATCCAGATCTGTTTAGATCAATCTAGTCAAATTCAATATTGTCCAGGCCTGACTTATCCAATCCTTCCCAAACACTGGCCAGTCCAGTTCTGTTCAGTTTGGTCAAAACTCTTTCAGTACTGTCCAGTTTACTCCAATCTAATCACCTTCAATTCAGCCCAATTCGGTTAAAGTTAGGAATGTCTAAATCTAATCCCAATCTAGTGTAATTTTGATCTCTTTAGCCTAACTTACTTCCAGGCCCAATCCCCTGACATCTAAATCAGTACTGCCCTAAAAAGGTTCATTCCAGATATTCCAGACCAAAGTAATCCAGTCATGCGAAAGCCAGTAGAGTCTTGTCCAAATTTAAATGATTCAAATTCCCCTTCATTCTTGTGCAATGCATGTATGTTCAGTTAAATCCTTTCCCACTCCAGTGTTCATGAAACCTTTGCATTCTAGATTAAAACCAGTCCAGTAATGTGGGATCCAGTTTAAGATTCAAATCTTCTGTTTATCAATTCAAAATTTTCAAATATAGTCAGATGCAGTAAATTTTAAAATCCAAATTAGGTTAAAAAAAATTGTCTAAGGAAACTAACAGATTGCATTTAAGCATAACTAGGAATAATAATTGTACCTGACTTTCTGTCCTTTGTTTTGTTCTAAAGTGCAAACAAGCTAATGTGATCGTATTGAAGCCAGCACATATCCTCTATTTCAGAACCTCACTTTCTCTCACATCTGTCTTTCATCCTTACTACTCGAATCCTCAAATCACTTACCTTGCTCTAAATGTGCTTCTTATGACTTGGCCGTTGCAGAGTACTAATTGCAACCTGATGAAAACAGATACCTGAAAAAAAAAAGATTGCATTTGTTTTGTGGTCTTTTTTTGCATTAAAAAGTGTTTGCATGGAATTCATAGGTGTGGGCCTGTTACAACAGTATGTTTTTAATCTTACTTCCTGTTGGTCCTGTTTATGCTATGTAGTATATACAATAAGACTTTTTATAATATCATCATAACCATTTGCAGTTAGACTGACTGTATTTAGTCTAAAAGTCTATTTTCTGTATCATAAAACTTCTTGCTGACAGCACACACTTCTTGACTCACAATCTCAGACTTCCTGTCACACACCCCCTCTGCCTCTGGTCTGAAAACATGACTTTTTTCCCCCTCCCACCCTCTCCCCTTTCTGCGTAGTTCAGAATTTCTTGGCAGTGGTCTTAAGTAAACAGTGTATTTTTAGCTGGGAGATCATATAGGCCCAATCTTAATGACCACATTCCCATTTTCCCACCAGCCCAGTTTCAGGCAAAGGCTCATTTCACCAGCCCCCGCTCTGCTGAGGGAAGAGAAAGAAAATGGACAGAGAAAGAGATGGTATTGAATAATATAGTAATTTATTCATGATAGGTTTTTCTAACTTGATCTTATTGGATACAATTTATTAGGGTTTTCTTTGATTGACCAACTGTAAGTTGTTCATAATTGTGAAGCGGGGGGTTGGTTTTTGGATTTTAGTTTCAGAAATAAAATCTTAGGTCTAAAAGAGTTACATTAGAGGACATAAGTGAACAAACGGCATCTTAAAGAGCAAGAAAAACACCTGAGATCAAGATAATGTGGATAAGTTTAAACCCAAGCTCCATCATGGAATGTTATAGATTTATATGTTTTTGAAATCTGGCAGAAAACCTCCTCAGGGAATTATCTGAGAAACAGAAAGGGTATTGCCCAAGTGCAGATCCTCCCAACATATGGCCAGCTAAACTAACAGGCCAGGTATAGAATACATTAATCAGAGAAGAAGTCTAGAGGGCAATGGTAACTCTGGAGGAGCTACAGAGATCCAAAGCTTAGATAGGAAAATCTTTTAGCTGGAGAGCAATTGGTATGGGCCTTGGTGAACATGTGGAGTAAGGCACTCTGGTTAGATAATACCAAAACTAAGCCTACATGTACCGGTAACATATACTGTTTGTAAAAACTAACAATTCAAATTATGATAAACAAACATATTAAGTATGATACTGTTGTTACCTTATGGCATTGGTTGTTTTTCTTTAGCAAGGACAGGAATGCAGCATGGGGGGATAAATTAAACTAAATGCAGGACAATCTTGGAATAAAAGCAATTGAAAGCCTCAAATAAAAATAACTAGTCAGACCTACAACTGAAAAGTTTATATCAAAGCATACCCTTACAAAAAATGGCAGAATTCAATAAAATGTTGAACTTATAACTTAGGAATTAAAAACTCTATTTAAAACATTGAATCTAACTAAACTTTTTTTTTTTGAGTTTTTGAGTTTTGAACAGTAGTCCGACAGGAAAGGGGGTATGAGAGAGGGGGAGAGACATGCAGGAAGTGACCACAGGTGCCACCAAAGCACGCCCAAATCTAACTAAACTTGAACTATTTTTTTTAACTTAGGCAAATATGTAAATTTCCAAATGTACAAAGCTAGCAGATCATACCATAAAATGGTTGAATCCATTATCTGCTAACTTTTTTTTTTTTTTTTTTTTTTTTTTTTTTATAAACCACCAACAAAATATTTATTTCTGTGCTTGTAAGAAAATAGTTTTTTCAAAATTCAAAGACTTATAGCTATTTTGGCAGTCATTCCTTTGGTTTATCTATAATCAGTTGTTGCTTTGAAAATCCTCTGCTTTGTATATTTAGACATGTTTTGCCTGTGGCCAATAAGGCCTGAGAGCACCTCTCTAACTCTAATTGTATCTGCACAGTCATTAGACCCTGGACTGAAATCAATTGCTCATCACATTTGAAGTTAGCCTCAGAGTGTGGGTCACTAACTGATCAAATCATTGGCTTGCTCATATTGCCACATTTTAAGTGTGTCACTACTATCACCAATGTCACCATAAAGTGACCTGGCTGTGGAAAGCCTGTTTGTCATCTTCTCATTTGGTGTGATGACCTGTTTTGAAATATGTTGTTAGTTTTTTTGCAGTGATTTGATTCAGTTCAAGGCTTTTTGGTGCAAATGTAGTGACTGGTCTGTCATAGGAAGTTTTTGTGAAAACCTATCCAAATACTTGTGAATTATTACATTTAAAATCTACAGTGCTGACAGTGTGTTTTTACTTAAATCAGTTATAGACTATTGGTTTTGGCTGTTATTGATTGATTTAATCTTAATTCCCCCATTTTGGATAATTATTCTGTTTAAAAAAAAAAAAAAAAGTCCTTGTTTGAAAATCCTTACCCATTTTTCTCAACTAAATCTGTAACTACTCTACGCTAATTTCGCATCGTCATCCTCATAACCGATGGAGGTAGGAACTTTTAATGCTCATGTTCAGAACGGTATGACAGTGACAAATTCATAGATTTTGATCTTTCATTCAACACCGGAATAGTTTTCTAAAATTACAAACTGCTTTCCAGAATGCTATTTGTTCGCCAATATTTTTTCAAATCTGGTAAAGCTCTGTCTTGTTCTGGATTTATGCGATTTTGTCTACAATGTCTGATGTCTATGAAAATGATTCAACACTCGTTATAATGTACTTGTACATTTTCTTCTAAACAATATCAGGTTCAGATATTTCCAGTATGTCTTTGGAAAAAAAAAAAAAATCTTCTACATCTTACAGGATAAACAAGTTGAGATTGCTTTCTGGTAATCTCTTATATAAACCAGATTTTTCAAGCTTTACAGCGTTTTCATTTTTTCAAGATATATCTTAATTCAAGCACAGCTTTTAGTACCTCTGTGTTCAGGTTCGAGCATATGAAACCGTAACCCTGACCTCAACCTGAACTACCAACACATCAATGCTGTGTTGGCTAATTTATGGCAATTTTAAAGGAGTAGAAGGAGAAAAGCTATGTAATCCAACCAGGTACTTTGTAAAAAATATAATTATTCTCCACATTTAATCACTAGTTAACTTGATTAACCCTGTGGTTTGAAAAATAGAGCTGAGTTTCACTGCCCACACCCAGGCCTAATTACAATCAGACCTGTAGAATCAAGAAATCGCATAAATAGCACCTGTCTGACATGTCATCAAAAAGCAATGCATCATTCTCCATTCTAAAGAAATCCAGGAAAAGCTGAGTAGCTGGCATTAGTTAGTCTGGGAAGGTTTACAAAGCTTTTTCTAAGACTTTAAGACTCCAGTAAGCTATTAGAGAAAATATTTAAGTGTCATATACTATACCAAGAATCTACAGCCCATAAGAATTTCCCGAAAAGCATATTGCTGGCTCATGTTTTGGTTTGAAAAAAAATATAAAAATCTGACAACAGCTAACAATTGTGTTAGTCAAGGATGGTGTTCATGACTTTAATGATGAAGAGGCTTAGCAAAAACTGCATCCATAGTTTTAATAGGATTATTCAGAAATACACAGATTACCAAAAAGAACAAAGGACATTCCATATTTGCAACAAGAAATCTCGATGATCTCCATAAATTTGTGTTAAAAACAATGTGGAGCAGTGAGCCAAAGATATATTTTTTTTAGATATGAAAGACACAAATGCAGTATTCCAGAAATAAAGGAAATTTGGCTAGTTTGAAGATTTCCAGAGAGTTTTCTCTTTTTAGGATCTGAACAAACTGCTGTTGTGGTGGAGCTAGTATTTCTACTCTCTAGCAGAATTGCAGTGCAGAATGTCAGCACATCAGTTTGTGTTCTTAAGCTCAAGAGTTGGCTAAATAGTTTATGAAGCAGGGCAATGGTTAGAAGTATACCAACAAATACTCCTCTAAATGTTTGTTATTCATCAACTTCCGCTTCATCCTGGACTGGGTCGTGGGGGCGGCAGTCTGAGCAGAAACTCTTAGACTTCCCTCTCCCCATATACCTCCTGCCTATGGTGTTCCAAGGCCAGCCGAAAGACATAGTTCCTCCAGCGTGTCCTGGGTCGTCTCCTGCGCCTCCTCCTGTTCGGACATGGCTGGAACCCCTCCAGGGGGTGCCTATGGGATATCCCAAAAAAGATATCTGAGCCACATTAGATGACTTCTCTCAATGTCGAGAAGAAACGGCTCTACTTCGAGCCTCTCCCGGATGACTGATCTGAGTGCTCATTTCAGCCGTATGTACCCAGGATCTCGTTCTTACGGTTATGAACCAGATTTCATGACAATAGGCGAAGGTAGGAACATATACCGATCAACTCCTCCACTTGAGAAAGGAACTCTCCAAACCTGAAGGGGACCCGCCACCTTTTTCTGGTAGGTCTTGGCAGGAGGGAGCCAACACAACCATTTCCCCAGAAGAAGAAATCTGTTGGTTCCCAAACCAGACCCCCTCTCGCCCCTAGCTGTGCCTAAAAAAATCCTGTCCATAAAGGTTATGAGCTGGACCGGTGACAGAGAGCAGCCCTGTCTGAGTCAGACCTGAGTCAAACCTCTAAATGTTTACAACTGGTGTCACGATGGACTCTGACTTATTACCTGCCTTAATGTGCCTCTGAGGGTTCAAGACTGACTTTTATCATTTGAAGAACATTTCCAGGATTCAAGGACTCATGTCCATGCAGGATCTAGAAAAACTCAATTCATACATGTGTCTCTGGTAGAATTGATTATTGTAACATTTTCTTCATAGGTAGCTGCAGCAAAACTCTGCTACCCGTGTTCTCACTATAACTAAGAAAGCAGAGCACATCAGCCTGGTTCTGACGTCCTTACACTGGCTTCCTGTAGCTCAGAAATTAGACTTTAAAATCCTCATGTTATCCTATAAATCATTGAATGGATCACCACCTCAATACATAACAGATCTGTTGTCAGTTTATCAACCTCCCAGACCAATCAGGTCTTCTACTCTGTCCACCCAGAACTAGAACCAAAGATAGAGAAGATAGTTCCCATGCTCCACTGATCTGGAACAAACTCCCAGAAGACTGGAAAAGTGCTGAAAACCTGAGTTCTTTTAATTTAAATAATAAAAAAAAACAATTTGTTTAGAACTGCCTTTGACTGTTGAGGTCAAACTTTTAATTGAGGTATTATCAGTTTAAAGGAATAGTACACCCAAAACATGATTAGCCTTCATTTTCTACTCACCCCCATGCTGAACAACACCCTGGAGTACTTTTTTGATATCTCAAATGCATCTGGAGATCTGGGAGGCTTCTTGCTGTCTGCTGACATTCAAATAATGGAGGTCTATGGTGCCCGAGACAGAAAGGTCCATAAAAGTCCACAAAAAACGTGTCAATATTCCTCCATACTGGTCATCCAATGTATTCCAAGTGTCCTGAGTGGGTAGCATCCAGAATTTACTCGAAACGAAGTCATTTAGAATGTTTTTAGAGCATAAACAGTAGTGTATAGGATTTCCTGAAAGCGCACACATGCGCGATCACGACGCTACGGAAGCCGGCATGATCGCGCAGGTGCGCGCTTTCAGGAAATCCTATACACCACTGTTTATGCTCTAAAAACATTCTAAATGACTTCGTTTCGAGTAAATTCTGGATGCTACCCACTCAGGAAACTTGGAATACATTGGACGAGCAGTATGGAGGAATATTGACACGTTTTTTGTGGACTTTTATGAACCTTTCTGCCTCGGGCGCTGGGCACCTCCATTATTTGAATGTCAGCAGACAGCAAGAAGCCTCCCAGATCTCCAGATGCATTTGAGATATCAAAAAAGTACTCCAGAGTGTTGTTCAGCATGGGGGTGAGTAGAAAATGAAGGCTAATCATGTTTTGGGTGTACTATTCCTTTAAGGTTGTGGTCTAACTATTTTATATGCTTTACTACCTGCTTTTATCATGTTTTTATCTTCATTCACTTTTACTCTGATTTTATTTTCTTTATTTTCTACTTTCTTATTCTCTAATTCTTGCAAACCACTTTGAATTGCCCATGTACTAAACTGTGCTATACAAGTAAACCAACCTTGCCATTACCTAAAACACAATTTTCATACTTGTAAAACGTCCATAGTGGCTGGATCTAAACCATAGAGAAAGGAACAGAGTCAATATCATTTCACTGCAATTTTACAGATTCAATGCCACTTTTCAAAATTCCAGTTTCTTTTATGAAAATGAAAGCACATTAGAGTAATGGGTATCTCCCAAATGAAAAACTAACACAATTGTTTAATTTTCCAACTAGAATAAGAAAAAAAAAACACCTGCAATGACTTTCCCTCCTTTGAAAGTTTCCTGTGTGTAATTGTGTTTTAAGCACTGACATTAGTTCAACTAAGGAATCCATTTATTTTTTTCCAAACTTCAACGTTTTCCATTTTGTTTCCGAACTCCATTACCATAGCTATTAACCTAAGTTTTTTGGTTATTGAGTGAGTGAAGTGGTATTTGGAAAGAGTTTAGATAGATTTTTTAAGTAATGTCTGATAGCTACAAAATCTTCATAATCTTAAGTCTTAATGTTGTAATGTTTAAGGTTATGCATGCATGTTGGGCTTATGTTTGCCTGCTTCTATGACTTGATAGGACTTGTTGACTATTAGTTGTCCATGGATATGTTATTTCCTTCCTTACCGGATTAACCTGATAGTTCCCATATTTAATTGGTTACACCTGCAATGTTCTTCAGGATGTAGTTGTTTCAGTGATCTTGTTTTATTTTGTACTTTTCAACAAAAACAAGTGAGTCATTTTGGTGGACCTATGTTATTAAAATGGTGGAGCAGCCAGAAGTGTATTTACTCGTCTTATTTAATCTACGCCATCTTGCCTGCCAGCATTTTCCATTTCACTTTCTTAAACTAATGTCTGTTTTCATTGTTGCACAGCTCCTTGCTGCAGGATAATAACAAACATGTTGGCGTCTCTGAAAGTACAAGAGTGCTGATCCCAAACACACATATTTCATAATTTTTTAACACTTGTTAAATTTCAGCAGATGTGTAGTGATACAATAGAGTAACAGTTTTTTGCTGGTTTATTCATACCTGGAGGGGGGTGTTGTCAGTAGGAGATGGGAGAGAAGTGGTGTCCGATGTGTGACTCTGTTCTCAATGCTTCCTAATCCCCATATCAAATTGTTTCCTGGACTCCACAGGAAGTTGCCTGCTAAAGGCCCCATCACCACAGCCTCTGCTGGGGCTTCTGGGAATGTGGGGGTGGTAGCACTGAACGGGGGCTGTTTTGAAGGTTAGATTGGGGTTGTGGGGCTGTTAGACAGCTGTGCAGATGCAAAGCCACCACATCAGTTATGAAACAGTCAGCTTTAGCTTTAAGGCTGTTTTTTCACATACACAAATATTGCCTACAAATTTATAATGTTTTGCTTGTTTTCCAGACCTTTTCTTCCAGGATTTCAGGCCTAATTATCAGACTAAGATGAAATAGTTCTAGGCAAAAGAAAACGCCAGCCATACAAACCTGGATTTATGTGAAACAGATTTTGCTCTCTAAACCGTATAACTGGTTTTGCCAGCTACCCTTGATGTCCGCAGCTACCATGAAATGTTTTTTAAAATTGACTAAAACACATCTATCTCATGGTGCAGGATCGTACACATGCTCTTATCAGCAGTAGGGCTGAATGATTTTGTGAAAGATGCAAATAACTTTTCTTTTTTTTTCAACAAATATTATGATTTCATTTGGATTTTCCTTCACACTTAGCACAAGCATGTCAGTTTTTCACTCCGGGGTTTAATTTTTTTCATGACACTGAAAACTTGCTTGTCCAAAACTCATCGTTCCAGGATTTTATTGTTGATGCTGTGTAAAAAGTGTTAATTCCTACTCTCATGCATGGGTCTGCATGCTAGCTGCAACTCTATCTTAAATTCTGTGCGGCAACACATTACTGCAAGCTAAAGGGCTGGAGTGAGATGTTCAATGTTTTAATTTTGTTAAATGCTATGTGACCAAAATTGAGTGCCTGTGTTATTTGAGGAATTGTGGTTATATTGCAATATAATTAATTGCCCAGCGTTAATCGGACGAATTTCTAATTGAGTCACAATGGAGAAGAAGCTGCAAAGTATCTCTGCATTTAACCCATCCCCTTGGGGAGCAGTGGGCTGCCATTGTGCAGCACCCGGGGAGCAATCAGGGTATTATGGGTCTTTTTCAGGGGTTCTTTTTTGACAATCGGGGGTTAAGGGTCTTGCTCAGGAACCCAGAGTAGAGGCAGTGGGATTCTAACCGGGTACTTGCAACCCTCTCAGAGAATAAGCACACTGCTCTAACCCACTAGGCCAACACTAGGGGTGGGTATTGCCAAAGAAGTCACGATTCGATTCGTATCACGATTCACAGGCCACGATGCGATTCTATCATGATGCATCACGATACTTGAATTATTGGGATGCATTGCAATATTTTCTCCTCCATGTTTTGTTTTTTAATGACTCGGCGCAGTATCCCGCGGCCGGAAATGCTTGTGACACAAGGCAGTGTGCGTCAACACATCCGCAGCGACATCTACTGGGCTGGAAGTTATATTACTGTTGTTTTTGGCTGATGTTCGCCAAACATTCATGCAATTTTATTTATGATTTTTTTTTTATTAATAATCGATACTTGGCATCAAGAATCGATGCAGTAGATCACGAAAATTAGAATCACGATGCATCATCATTACGATTATTTTGCACACCCCTAGCCAACACTCCCCATTTGGCCTCATTGTTGCTTGCTGGGGTCTTCAGGTCTCAAAAATGGCTTTTTAACACTTTCTAGACCTTTTTTCTTATTTGGGAATGTGTTGCCTTGAGATCTTTTAGCTTCATTTGAAATATCAGACAAATTCTGTTTATGCAATATGTTGGCAGATCAGTAATCAAGTCTTGATTCAACCATGATAAAGCTGAATAAAAATAATGTAATCACTGCTAATTCACGATTTTACAAAGTTTTAGCAAATTTACATTTTTTACACAAATATAAATTATGAAATTGATTTGATCCGTTATAACATGTGTGCCTAAAAATATTCAACAGTAGAAATACGCAAATACCTCTTGATGGCATGGCATATTTTGTTGCACTTTCCATCACTCTCGCAAAACCTTTTTAATTATTTTGAATGCAGTTTTTTTAAATTAAACAATAAGATAACCTACAGCTTTAAAACATTTACAATGTAGCATCATTCTTTTTAAAACACGTGAGTTTTCCATGATAACTTGCTGGCTAAGGCAGGTTGTGTGTCTCATTGGCTCATTGTCAGCATAATTTGTAAGGAAACAATCATAAATTAATTTATGTTAGAATAACATTAAAAAAGCTCCTGTAAAGTAATTCTGACAACAAAAACAGCAATTTAAAGTACTCTCCAAAAGGGATATTGGACATTAGCCATGGCTTTGTTAGGATTTAGCAGTCAAGCAGATGATGTAACTGACAGCATTGAGCCTAAAGGTTAGGCAATTGGTGCTGTTAAAGGTTGAAACTGGGGCTGGATACATTTTCTTTTTTCTGTTCTAAAAGCCTCCTATGTTTTTGTATTTGCTGCCGAACAAAATAAAACAGGTAATTTGATGTAATAGTATTTTTGAAAAATTCCAGCTGCTTCCATTGGGATATAAAACAAAGGAAACTAACTGTTGCCAAGTCTTATCCAAAATGCTATGACCATACTCAGGACTAATAGACAAAGAGCTTTTCCTTTTTCACCCTCTCAAAGTGGTGCATCAGCCCCAGACAAAGCCCTGATTGATCAGATTATTTCCAACCTTATTCTCTCATTACTCCTGAAAATACCAGGACTTCTCCATTTGAGCGACCGACCCATCTCCAACCCAGAGGGCATGTTTCTGTTTAAGCTTTTTGCAAAAATTTTTTTTTTAGTTTCAAAGGTGCTCACTTCTGGCTGAAAGTCATTCAGGCTTTGCTTTTTTGAATGTAGCTTTAATTAGTTATTTAAGACAATCAGATTTGCTTCTCCAGAGGTGTTTTCTCAGCTAATTAGTTTATTTTTGTTTGTTTAATTAATATTTTTGGTATTGTAACAGTAGCATACATATGTCAAGGAATTCTGTTTCAACGTCTGCACTGTAAATGCCACACCACAAGCTCCCTGCAGGGAGGGCTTCTATACATACTGTCTGCATCCAGTTTGAGCTGTCTGGGTGTTTCTGCTATGCAGCAGGGCTCATAAACAACCCAAAATAAGAGATGTCGTCATATTTCAGTGTTTATTTTAAAGCATTTAAGTATACCCGGTAGCTACCTACTGCATCAAACAAGCAGGCTCAGTGAAACCTATGACCTGAGATGACCAAATTCCCAGTCACTCTCTTTGCGTCATTCCTTATATAAATTTCTTTACGCATAAAGAAAACATTTTCTAGCTTAGAATAGTCTTCTGCAATAAAAGACCAAAATGTCCATGCATCTTTGAGAATTTGCTTCAAGCAACTTGAAACTTATTTTAGCTCAAAGTTCGCTGGAATTAGCAAATTACTTCAGCAGTCTGCAGTAAGATGAGTCTAAGCGGATAAGGTTATATTGGGACTTATTGATTTTTCGCCTTCCGTGTGGAGGAACCCTCTGCACTTATCAGATCGATAATGACATAAATCAGCTGATAAAGGCTTGGGTGACTGAAGGCCAAAAACCCTGGGAGGAAGGGTGCAATTTATTCGTCTCCACAGTAACCTCAGGAGGCTGCAGAAGAGGGGGAGGGGGAGGACAGGAAGTCCTGAATTTCACATTTTTGCCCAGGAAATTGAGAGAATAAACATCTTATTAGATAAATATACCAGGAGAGATGAAACCGCTGAGATAACAACAGGGTTTTTATGCAGTGTTGACAAGTATGGAGTTTATAAAAGATAAAAATTCCTACTTGTGAAGAAAAAATCAGCTCTTTTCATGGATAGTATTTAAACGAAGATGTTTTTTTGTTTATTGCACAAAGACATACCTTTTTTCATCCGACTCGTTGTTCATTTTGTTTTGTTTTTGACAAACATGCTCTGAATAGCAAACCAGTATGGAGCTTTGCTTTTGACTGAACCTCAGCTTCTTTAGATGTGTTCAGTGCAAATGAGAAAACATAGAAATTCCTGCTTTGAAGTTTTGTGTAATTTAGTGGAGGTTGTGATGTGAAGGATTCTTATACTAATCCAGTTTGGATTGTGCTCATCTATTCTATATTTTTTATGTATAAAAACTTTTTCCTAGATTCCCCCCCCCCAAAAAAAAAATCATTAAAAACATTCTTTCCCACTCTACAGAATTAGGTGCCACTGAAAAACTGACTAAAAATATCCAACTAGCAAACATTTATTCATCCACTTTCCATTATGTCATGAAAACTACAGGAAAGATCAGAAAAAAGGACTCTTGAAATGTATATAATGCTTACAACTGAAAATTCCAACAGGTCTGACATCACAAGGTGTGACTAGAAGAAGGCCCTGCATTTAAAATCGTAGAAGCTTGATGGTCGAAACATCAACAAGAGAAAGAGCAGCCGCTGCTCAGCAGATTTACAGATGTTTTTGATGTTTATGCTTTTAACTATCTAAGACATGACCTCTTGAACCTTTTGCCTTCCTCTGACCGGCGCAAGCTGGCTGGCTGGGAGTCAGCCCGGCGTCGCCCTGTCACGTTTATTTTCAGTCGCCTCTTTGGCTCGCCAGTCGAAGTGATAAAAGAGACTTGAGCTGTCCACGGCAGCTTGCTGTGCATCCAGAGATTTGCTTGCTAAATGGGGTTGGGGGGGGTTAGACGGCTGATATTTGTGGCACTTCTTTCCAAACCAGGAGTATGTAAGGGGCTTGCGAGTTGTCAGAGATTAGAAGTGATTAGATGTGGCATCATCTCTCTGTGCCAGTTACTGTAGCTGTCCGGGTTTATTGGTAGATTTGATTTGAGAAGAAGCTGGGGAATTTACTTTTCCTCTCTGTTCTTCTGCACAGACACGCTGTCTCTCAGTCACCTGTAAAAATGAAGAAACTAAACGATGAAGACAAAGGGATGGGGATGGATGAAGACCCGGACCTGATTGTAAAAGGTGAGTCTGAAACATCACTTTAGTCCCTAATCATGATTAAAACACTCAGCTCTTCTTATTAGATGTGCAGTATGTTCAAGTTGCATTAATATGATAATCATTCCCAGATGCTATCTGCTTTGTGTTACATTGATCCTAGCTGAATCCTTTTCCTTTTTGAACTAATAGATGAACAAACTAAAAAGAAACCCTTGATGTTTCTAGGAACTTGTCATGTGTTTCCTTTTAAATATACAAGACAAACGGTTTCAATCAAGGAGAGCTAAAGACATCTGTGGTCTTGTCTTTCGGGTCGAGTGCTTTTGTGTTATGATCTCATGAGATATTTCTGTGCAAAGATGGTTTCTCTTGAAGCTCTCCTGAGGGGTAGCAGTAAAATGCTGTTGCTTAGATATGTTGTGTCCTGTTTGGAATAGTGACACAGTCACATTGCCTAATTTTGACCACAGTTGCCATGCATATCTGTCTTCCCTTCCCTCTATGCACCTCTCTCATTTATTCAGATGATTGACAAGGAAAACATAGAATTGCATGATTGTGAAGTAGAAAGTAAATTGTTTTTTTTATATCTTTTAGGATATACATCTTGGAAATCTGATGTGTACATGAAAATATCCCCTTTACTATCATACCCATTGCCTTTGTAAGTCAGCTAATTAGTAAATAAAGAAGTTCCTTTTTGGCCGACGTTAATAATAATGTTAATAATCATAGTATGACACTGTAAATTCAGTGTCATGCTTTGGGTATTCTTCTCCTCTGCAGGGACAGGAAAGCTGGACATGGAGGATTGGGGAAGTTAGTGGAGCCAAATGCAGGACAATACTGTAAACCCAAAAAGGTTTTATGCTGAAATAGATTTAGATTGATGCTGAAGTTCACCTTTCAGTGGAACATTGACTCTAAAGATACAGCCAAAGCTACAATAAGATGGCATAGATCAGAGGTCACCAACCTTTTTGAAGCTAAGAGCAACTTAATGGATAGTGATTCATATGTAGGTCTAACAATACTGACCTTTGAACTGGAAGAGTCGCCGTTCACCTAAACTTTATGTATGATAAATGCAACTTTATTTTTTTTAACATATTTTCATCTTCAAATCATAAAGAATGCAAGTGTGGTTAAAAAAAAAAAAGAGCAGCAACAGAATAAAATAAAAAATTTAGACACAGCTCACTGGTGAGTTGTGCTATTTTTAAAAGAGACTTCAGGGTGCCCTGGTGCCCACAGGCACCGCATTGGTGCCCCTGGTTTAGATCAAGACCTAATTATGTTTTAGAATAGCCGAGGTAAGGTCTAGATACAAATCTTATTGGGGTTTTTTGTCCCAGGACTTAAATATTGATGTTTTTTAAGATTCTCTATTCATAGAGATAATCTTTTATCCCTTTTTTCTTCAGCTTTGCAATTATGCACTACTTGAGGTTGGTTTTGCAGTAAAAGTGTCCATAAAAAAAATATCAGCTTGTACCCTTAGCTTGACAAAATGGGGAAAAAGTTCAAAAAGTAGTTTAAATACTGTTTTAAGTATTTTCCGGCCCTTATTTGGTATTCTAGCTGTTGCACCACCAGTCTTGATCAGAAATTACTAGACTGCACTGGTACATACTTCTCCACAGGATACCTAAGGGTGTCTGATAATCCCTCTCATTTTTCTCTGTGACTTTGAAGAATGCCTCCATTAGTGCATTTCTCTTCCTGCACATGTTTGTTTCTCTCCTTTTCTTTTTTCAGCTAGACATCCTGAGGCGACATGGGGCGAACATTGCCCCAGTATCTAAAATAGGGCACAGCCAATGCAGATATAGACTGATGGTGTGAGGATGAATTGTTAAACCCATGGAGTGGTGACAGAAAGAGATGTTGACATTGGTTTATTGACATACCTTTGTTGATTTACGGTTAAAATTACTCCTCACATGATGCATGGCTTTGCATGCTCCAGTAAACTGCAGCTTAACTGTCTGGATTATCCTGATCCGAAAGGAGAAGGTTATGCAAGTTTATTTTGCAAAAAAAAAAAATGTTAAGTTCTACCTGCAATTTACATATTTGCCACCACTTTATTGTGAGGATTTTGTTTTTTTTAGGTAAAACTCAGTGTTGCACTCTGGACTTAAAAAAGGACCATGTTTTCCTGAGTTTAATCAAATATAAACTAAGCTAGCTAATCTATGTTTTTTTTTTTTGTTCTTCTTAAATGTATTCTGGAAAATAACTTGCTCAAGCAAGTTATTCATAAAATACTGCATTCTTTTTTTCATGACTGTATTTTACTGTAACATTATGCATTGTTAAGTTCAGGGAACAACTATCCAGTATTCTGAAAGCAGCAGGCGGCTTGCAGGAAAAAAAGGAAATACAGAGAGATAGATTGTTTTCTCAATCTATGTTTGAGGGGGCAGGGCACTAAGGGGTCAAGGGTCACAAATGAAACAAATTAAGGGCGAGTCGCGGCCCCCAGGGGAAACATTAGCAGGCTACAGAGATGGGATCCAGATGGAAGAGCCTGAGAGGCTTATACACAGGGGGTCTATGGACTCTTCTGCTCTTTCTGTCTTTTTCCTTTCTGCTTTTTTCATTTTTTCTTATCACATCGGTTAAAGTTACCTAAAAGCAGCACATGTGTAGGACATCCTGTCTCTGATAGAGGCGTGTTAGTAAAGCAGTCTCCATGCTTTTGCCTGTACGGCTCGTCTGTCTCCGCAGTTCCTCATCCTGCCCGTTGGCAAGCTCAGCCGTGCTTTAGCTCATGATTATGATTTATCTATTTCTTGCTGGAATTTGATTCAGACCTTATCTGATGCGGTGTAAAGTAACTCCTTTTTGTTTTATTCAAGCCATATTTATTTATACACAAGATAAATCCACCAATTACATGATATGGAGAAATCTCCAAACAGAAATCATAGTTGACCCTCTCCTCCAAGCCCCCATTTCTCCCTTGATTTTCATTTTTGAGGAGCAGCAGAGCAGTGGGATCTTTGTACTGCCAGGGAAACAACACTTTTGGGCAACATTAAATCAGAGAGAGTGGGAAAAACCGGAAAGATGAAAGGAAATAGGAAGAGAACGAGTAGAGAAGGAAGAAAGACGTCGGCCAAATGAACGCAGGCTGACAGGTGGCACCCAGCTTGCTAACCGCGGAGGAAGTTGTGATGCTGATGGTGACGTCATTAGTTTTCACAGGGTTGTGAGACTGACGGTCTATTTCCTAATTGTTCCTTTTAAAAGTACTTCACAGATGGGTTCCACGCACCATGTGCTCTCACATAAAGTCACAATGCATTTGCTCTGCTGCCATTCCTAAACGGCACCTAGGACTGCACCAGGTGGCCTACGACAGCTCTCTGTGCTCCCTCTGTCATCTGTTTGTATAAACTTTGACCACCACCTCAACCATTACCAGAACTCTTCAGCCGTCCTCCATTTGTCTACAGGCAGTGTTTGAATGGGCCTCTGCCAAACGTCCTCATCTGTTCTCAGATTAAATAGTTATTAGGAGTGATTTGCACAGACAGCCTAAGGGGGGAAGCTCACCGTTAGGGAACAGCGGTTCTGCTCCAGTCTTAGAAACCCCTCAGAGCTTTTGGAGCTGAACAGTATTGCATTGTAGAGACAGGACTGGCAAGTACAAAATGCATGTCTACAAGCATGACTGCTGTAGTCCCTTTGTCTCCCTCTCTGTATTCTGCTCCACTCTCTCTGTTCCTCACTCTGTCAGCCTCAAAAGTGCCAATTATGTTGGCTGCATGCAACTCCTAATGTTTATGCTATTAGCTGTTTGTATTTTTATTCCCTTGTACGTTGGTTCTCAAACTATTTAGAGAAGTTATTAAGGTTTCTACGTAAACTTTTACTGATAGACATATGAAATCAGTATTAAGGGTGCCAGCTCAGTAAATTAGAATATTATTGAAAACATAAAAATAAAACATATCTGTGACTTCAGACACTTCAAAAGTTAAATGTCTTGTCTTGGACCCTTTTTTTCTGTTACACTTTTTTTCTTCCACTCAACTTTCCACTAAAATGCATAGATAGAGCACTCTACACTGCATAAAATGGAAATCTATATGAGTCATTTTTGCTTAAATTAAGTTAATTTTTTCTTGAATTGAGGAGATACGTGAGACACCTTGCCAATGGAACAAGACAATTTACATTTAAAATAAGAAAAAAACAATAGCTTTGTCTTATTTCAAGTAAATATCTTATTTTAGGAGTAGAAATGCTCATTTCATTGGCAAATCATCTTATTTACCTACTAAAATTAAGGGTAAATACACTTATTTTATGAACTTTTGTACTTATTTCTAGATGGCTTTTGCAGTGTATAAAGCCAGCCTCTACAGCCTCGACTCTTAATGGGTTATGCTGTGCTTAGAGGGTTAAACTATACGGCAAAACAGTCTAGTCAGTTAACTGCCAATCAACATAACCTATCAGATTTTAAAATTATTTTCCTCAAGCTTTATTAATATCCAATATTTTCTGGGAAAGTTTTAAGGTTTGCTCTTAGCCATAACCTTTATATGATCCTAACAAATTTGAATCCACAGAATAAAATTTGGGTGCCTTTCACCAACACAGACCTCCAAATCTAACTCTAAAAAGACCTCCTTTTTTTTTTTTACAGTTATTGACAAACACACGCTACAGTCGATTTGTGAATTCATTTTTTGAAAATAACAATGTGACAATAAAACACTTAATATTGACATATCAATTAAATGATTAGGATCCACTTACCTAGATGCAAAATTACAATAGTGATCCACATCCTCTTTTGGGTACGCAAGCTTCATCGTTACCTACTCAGTGAATCTATTTCATTGTTTTCTACTAAGAAGAATGCTGTGATCTATGTTGCGATATACTGTAGATCCAAGTGATCTTAAAATGAGTAAAAAAATTCTCAAAATAAGTGTAATTACCCTTAATTTGAGCGCGTAAATAAGATGATCTGCCAATGGAGTAAGTATGTTTAGCCTTAGAATAAGACATTTGAATATAATGCACTTAAAATAAGGGACTGCAGTAGTTTATCTTATTTTAAATGTAAATTGTCTTATTTCATTTGCAAAGTGTCTCACTTACCTGCTCAATTCAAGAAAAAAATTGACTTTGATGTCAATTTTTTGGAGTGAGGATAGACATTGTAATGTCAAGAAACATTGGATCATCATCCAAACGAATCAATATAAAACCTGTTTCATGACAAAGCTGCTAATTTAGACCCTTGTAGTAAACCTGGTTACCAAAAACATCTATTGGCAAAAGAAAAACACAAACTATTTTTGTTTTGTTTTACCCTGAAACCGAAACCTGTATGAACTGGGAAGTTCTGACATCACAGATAAATATTTTAAGCCCACCATCATCCACTTCAGTTTGCATTGGGAGTCCAAATTTTCTTGACCGCACTTCCTCTTTTAAAAACACCCTATAAAACAACACTACCATATTTGTTTTAATAGCACCTTATAAAGGTTAACAGAAATTCCTTTGAATTTTCTTTGTAAATAATTCTTGCCCAGCTCTATTCTGAGTTCTTCTTAAACAGCATGAGTGCCTTAAGTACAAGATGCACAATAGTTTGAGAACTATGGTTAAAGCAGTCATGGGTAGATCATGAAAATCTGGTCACAAAATCAGATTGTTGTGAGAATTTTGCAGTTTTGACATATTTTTGTTGATATTTCTCTGTCACTCTTAAGGAAAATTGTTAAAATACTGTAACTTTGGCTCAACTAGGACTGTTTGTAGTGTCAGCAGATCCTGTCTCTTTTCCCTTTGATTGTTTTTCTGTTTTTTTTGTCAATTAATGCTAGTGTTTCCTTATTTTGTGTTTTTTTTTAAAAAGGTTGGCTGTTACGGGAGGTTGGTGGCAGCTGGATAAAGCACCGTCGGTACTGGTTTGTGCTGAGCCACGATTCCCTGGACTACTACACCGGGCCAGAGAAAGGCGCTCGGCGACTGGGCACTCTGGTCCTCACCAGCCTCTGCTCCGTCATTTGGCCAGACAAGCAGACGTACAAAGAAGCAGGTAAGCTCAGTGAAATGTTATTACTTGGAAAGGGAGTGGCTGCCTTGAACCCCAGTCGGCCTCGGCAGATGGCCGCTCACACTGAGCCTGGTTCTGCTGGAGGTTTCTTCCTGTTCAAAGGGAGTTTTTCCTCTCCACTGTCGCTACAAGCATGTGAGGGATTGTATTTGAGTCAATGAGTCAATGCAATCAACTGGTTTTCCTTAGATAGAAAACTTTGTATCAATTTGACTGTATGATCTGGTTGAACTGTAAAGTGCCTTGAGATGACATGTGTTGTGAATTTGGCGCTATATAAATAAACTGAATTGAATTGAATTGCCTAGTGGTTAGGGCATAGAGCTTGGAATCCTGAGGTGCTGAGTTTGAGCCCCACTCCCACAAACTGCCTCTCTGGATCCCTAAGCAAAAGACCCTTGACCCCACACTGCTCCCCGGGCGCCGCACAATGGTAACCCACTGGTCCTAAAGGGGATGGGTTAAATGCAAAGAGTTAATTTTGTTGCTCTGTACTTGTGACAGTGTAATGACAATAACAGCTGGGGAAAAAAGGAAAGCATAAAGAAATGAGCAAAGGTAAACTCAAAGCGCAAAGGTTTGGCCTTCCCTACTTTAGATTTATTTTATTTTTTCTTGAAAGTCTTTTGATTCACTTTTCCTTCCCTTGTGTGACACATATCTGTACTTTTGGGAAATCCCATTTTAAATTTTTTCTTCAAAAACATGACTCAGAACTGAATTAGAACCTTTGGTGTATCCCTTCCTTTTTTTAGATGAGCGAAACAAAAGATTTAAAGATTGCAGAGGAAAAGTCTCAGTATAGTGACACAGAGATGACCCTACCCTTGTCGCCCTCAAAGTCTGTCTGGCTGCTCCTCGTGGAGCAGAATGTGTGCTGCTGACTAAACCAAAACCACTTAAAACATCATGAACTGTTCTATAAATCGAAGCCAAAACATAACTCTTGCTAGATCATCGCACCCAGGGACTTTTCTGGACTGAAGTGTTTTCAACAGCGGTTTTGTCACTAGCACTGCTGACTATTCCACCACTGAATAGAGTTGTGTTTCCTCCGATACTTTCAGACTACAGTTCCCTTTGAGGACTTGATTTCTTGCATCATCAATTCATTCAACTGAAATACATTTTTTAGCCTTAAATAAAGCCATTGTCACTTACGTTCACACTGCAGCCTGAAGTGACCCAAATCCGATTTTTTGGCCCATATCCGACCTGTATCTATTCCTTCATGGCTGTCTGAACACCACAGATGCAATTTTTTGCAATGCGACCCAGGCTACTTGGCTATGTGGTCCTGAATCCGATACGAATCAAATCTTTTTAACCATCTTGAAAAGATTGTGTTTTTATTGTTGGGAAAGATCATTAGATGCGCTCCGGCACTACCATCCATGTTTACTTTTGTAAACACAGAGCATGCTGGCTTGTGATGTCATTACGTCCCTTTACTGCGCATGCAGGACACTTGCGTTGTATGAATGCAGTTCACACAGGAGATCACAAACAAGTCGCATATAATTGGAAACATGAACAGCAACGCAAAAAAATCGGATTCCACAAAAAAATCGGAATTGAGCATCAAGGCCTGAAGTGTGAACGTAGCCTCAGTTGGTGCTTTATCTAGAATCTGACCTAAAAGGGGATGCATTGCTTTTTCTCTGAGGCTGGCAGCAGAATATCTGTTCTTGTTTTGCCTTAGTGTGGCCTGAGGTTTTGCTCAGTTTGACCTTTGATCCTTAGCAAATCTGAGAGAGGAAGTCAGAAAGAGAGAGAAAGTCTAGGTGTCACAGTGTAGTACTACTTCCTTTTTACTTAAGTTACACTAAAGATCTTAATTTCATTTACTCCTTTTTTTTTCAGGTTACTGGAGCATTACTGTTTATGGACGGAAGCACTGCTATCGGCTGTACACCAAGCACTTCAATGAAGCCGTGCACTGGGCCTGCGCTATCCAGAAAATCATTGATACCAAATCCCCGGAGGAAACGCCGACACAGCTTTTGATTCGAGACATCGAGGTGGGCCCCAATGAAAGACAATATAAACATGCATGCAATTCCTGTCAAACTACTCTTGATAAGAGCCACCAAACACAAACAGCTACAGGACTGCTCATTTTTCACCCTTCAGTGTTATCATGGAAACCAGACAGCCACACTGTTCATAGTTCGTTCGGAGTCCAAAGTTTACTCTAAATGCATTTTTACCTTTTCAACAAACTCAGTTTATGTCACCAAACATTACAGGATACCAAAAGGAGAAAGGGTTTTTAAGATAAAGGAGTTTCCAGGGATTTAACCTGAACTTGTGCAGAGTGCATTTTATAATCTGCAAGTAGCTGCAGAAAATGTTTTGGAATCTAATGAGCAGTCAAGAGACTTTTCTTGCATTTGTTCATCATCGTGTGTTTAAAAAATAAAAAGGGGGGCAGGTTTTGGCAAAGGAGGTGGAAAAGGGGCAAGGCAAGAATCATTAGGTTCAGATAAGCAGACCTTTGCATGGCCTCCTGTCTCCGTAATCTCCCAACGAGAGTCTCTAATCTTGAATAAAGTGTTGCATTTACTTGCCTCTGTCTATCACTGTGCGCTCGACGAGAAGGGGCCGAGCTAATATTTGGAAGAAAGAAAAGGCCTGCTTTTAAAGGGCTTTTCTAAGGCTGAAACGGATAATCTGATTATTTGTAATCATTGGATTATTCAAACGATGGTGAGCCAAGTTATTAAATCGAATTATTAACAAAAAATGGCTCCGAAAAATGCCACATGCTGAAAAAAAAACAGAGTAGTAATTGAGGAAAAAAAACTGTAAAAAGATGATATACATTTGCATTTAAGAGGAAAAACGTACTTTTTCCAGAACTTCTCTCTTGTTTCAATTATGTAAAAAAATCTAGTGTTAAAGTTTTTCATATCCAATTAGTTCCAGCCCAAAGCTCTTCCTTCATATGTATAAAAACTCCATCTTGCTTTAGATCTAGCTAGTATTATTTTATGTATTTCTTTTGAACTACAGCTGATGTACAGAAACACAGTTGATGTATCCTACCGAGGACAACCAGAGAGCAGCATCTTATTCCCACGATACAAACAAAAGACTGAGTTAACTTTGCCACACTTGGGAGGGCAAAGCTCAATCATTTCACAGCATGTCAGACCTAGAGAGAAAGAAGGGGAGGGAGATATTGGAGGAGTTGCAGAGTCAGGAGAGAGCCAGAGCCGTTGCAACGTTACTAATGAGCAACAGGTGCTCGGGGGCAGTAGTGTGGAAGCCATCTGTACTTCTGGAAGGCATCTATCCACATACACAGTGAAAGACAGAAATGCACGCACAGTCAACCCATTGACACCGGCGGATGAAGTATAACGTGTCAGTCATGCAAGTGTGGTGTGCTGGGTCATCACTTGACCTTCCTGTTGCTTTGAAAGCTGCCAGAGCCGAATTGTGACCTCGGTCAGATCGACCTTGGTCACCCCAGACGGACGAAAACAAGTGCTAAATCATAGATGCCGACAACCCTCCTGTCTGATTTCAGGGACACAGAATGAATCTGATATACTTTATACATCTTTTGGTATGTGCACAGGAGAATAAGTTCAATCCGGAGGTGGTGGAACACATCTACCAACACAACGCCATCCTGAAATACACCCAGGACCCCCTGTATGCTCCTCTGCTTCCTTTCCCTTATGGCAATCTGGAGCACACATGTGAGTACTCAAGATGTGTATGCCAAACATAACAAAGGCTTTATATGAAGTTCTATTTTAGTATCTGTACCGTATCTTTTCTCTTCAGACCACAATGGGAAGGGTTACGGTTCCGTGCGTGAGGAGGCTGTGAAGCTCTTCAATTGCCTGCAGCAGCTGGAGTCGGCACGGGAGCCGGTTCCCATCATCCAGGGCGTGCTGCAGACCTGCCTGGACCTGCGGCCCCTCCGCGATGAGGTCTACTGCCAGCTCGTGAAGCAGACGAGCCACACGCCTTACCCGAACACCGCCGCGCATCTCCGTTACTGGCAGCTTCTCACCTGCATGAGTTGCACCTTCCTGCCGGGGTCCAATGTGCTCAAATACCTGCGGTTCCACCTCAAGAGGTGAGAATCTACAGAAAAAGCTTTTTGCCTGCTTGGCATAATATTCTAATGGTGAAATACATAGCTTTATTGCATTGATCCAAACATTTTAAGAAAAATGTATAACATAATTTAATGATCAAAAATTGGCAAAAAAATGTATCCTACAAATGTAAAATTGATCCAGGAAATATGACAAATAATGTACTTTAAAATAAACACATAAGAAGTGTAAAAATTTCAGTGCTTATTGTGCAAAGTGTTATCCTTTTGACTGTTCTGATATTTATTGAGTAAAACAAGTATAACCAGTTGATAGTAGCTGGTTGTTAGTCAGGCTTTGTGCTCGTTTAGCAAGCCTGCAGTCGCCTGCTCAACAGCCATGTAGCTAAGCTTCAAAACAGAGCTAACTTAAAAGGAGTATTTTACAGCATTATTAAATAGAAATATTTTCAATGGCAGATTTTTTCTTCTTGTGAAGAAGCAGTAGCATCCTTCCAGCCTCTTAAACAGCAGTGTGCAGCAACACATTTGGTGGGACATCAGTTTACTCTTGTGATCTATCTTTGTTCACTTCTATAAGCACTTCTGATTGGTATATATGCGTCTCTAAAATACATTTTTGTGAATGCATTCTTTTTTGTCTTTAAAGGCATAAAATGTTTTCCTTACTCGTTTCAAATTTTCCAACTCGCAAAGGGAACTATCCCAACTCTGCCTGTCATGAGCTCCGGCTTCCAAAACTACTCAAGAGTTTATGCGGTCCATACAAATGGAAAAACACTCAATCCCCTCTGCCACTTTCTCTGGCATTTTACTAGAAGGACTTTGGGCGGAATTAAATTAATGGCGAAATATTTTCAGCATTTTTTCCAAAACAGAAACCCATTGAAACCTTACCATGGATTGACCTGTACATATTAGAAAAGGACATTTTCAGAGAGGAATTACTCATGATAAAAGTCTCATGAACCTTAATCACCACATGT
>NW_015150805.1:696007-710639 GCF_000732505.1 Cyprinodon variegatus
ATATATATATATATATATATATATATAATGCATACTTTTTTTTTTTGGTGTGTCTGACTCATCTTTTTAGAAAAGTTTTCCGTTGGAAGACCGATTGAAAGCACAAGAGCATGTCATCTGCCTTTGACAGTTTGAAGTATCAGCGTGCAGTTGTCAAACCTTTACATTAGACTGAGCTGAGTCAGAGTGAAATGGGACATCAGGCCAAGAGTTGGTTAATAGTGACAGGGAGGAGTGTGGGGGTGTAGAACAGGTTTAACTGGGACATGAAGGTGAACCAATAGTGGCAGGGAGAACATGGAGTCTAGACGTTGGACAAAAAGCAGGCGCCAGTATGGCTAACCACTAGTTTACGTATAGTAGCATGATATGCTCCCACATTGTTAACATGCTCCCGAGGACAGAAACGGTGTTCGAAGGCTGGATTTGCAGGTCTGAATTAGCCCTTCTGTCAAGCCTACTTATCAAAGTTGTTAGCAGTGCTGAGCCTCCTGCTCTCGACTTTCCAACACCGTGCCATCAAACCGCCAGTTTTCTATCTATGTTTCTACACTGGGAATTGCCCTCTAGCTAATGGAACAGTTGCATGCAATGGCAATTTATAATAACACTGTGGAACTCGCTGGCTCTGTGTTTTGATACGTCTCGCTGTCGCTCTCACGCACTTTCTCTCTCAGCGGATCTGCGCTGAGGCTGCAGCTGGGCAAGAGCTGAGTGTGGAGCTGGGCACCCGGCCCAAAAAACGCTCCTCCTTCACTCCCCCGGTGCCCTGAGAAACCCGTGGGGAATGTCTGCTGTCAGAGGGAATAGGCCAGGAGAAAGAAAGCAGAGCAAGAGGGGGCAAGAAAGCAGGAAGCAGCAAAGAGGGCCAAGGAGAGGAAAGGAGAGTATAGGAAGGATCACAGAGGCTCAGTGGAACATTCCTGATTATGTTTCAGCGGGACAAATCCCACCCTGTGGCCATCTAGTTATGAGAGGGCAGGACACTGGAGTAAATGAGTGTGCTTCTCTGTGTCTGGCAACTACTTTCTTAGATGGGTTAGATTTTTAGATGAATATTTGATCATTATTGTTTTCTTCCGTGCCCTTCCCTCTCTGTTTACACAGGGCTGAACTCGTAACTCCATTGCTATATATTTCACGCCCTTTATTGCTCACAAAGTATGTCAGACCTCAGGCTCCACTTGATGCTCATGCCCTCTTCCCCTTTCGTCTCACCCACCTCTCCTTATCACTCTGCTGTAAGGAAGCAGCAGGTCACTGCTGCTCAGGCCTCTTCCTATATCGTACAAGTTTTTTTGATTTAAAGGACTGGGTGACATTGACTTATTTAGGTCTTTAACTGTTAGAGTGAGAACATTTTTCATTTCCTGCCTCATTTACTTTATTATATTTCCAGACCAAGAGAAAGTAAAGAATGGAGCTCAATCAAAGGAACATTGTGAAAGAGTTTAAAGTCCACAAACTGAGCCTGCTAATATCATCAGCATTGACAATCCTCTCTGAATCATGGATTGCAGTTTATATAGCACTGCAAACAGATACATTTTCTCATTCTTTTCACGGTTCCTTCAGAATTCAGAGCCAAAGTCCTGAATCCGAGATGGATAACTATGCATCATTCATCAGCGAGGCTTTGGAAAAGACAAAATGTCGGGAGTGTGTGCCATCATGGGAGGAGATCCAGATGCTGATGAACCGACAGGAGATGCTGTGCACCGTGCACTACCCTGGCCCCGGATCCTGCCAGCTCTACATCAGCTCACACACCACAGCCAATGAGGTTTGGGACCATTTATTTATGGTCATCTTGGTCGATTTAACGCTTTATCAGGCTTTTCAGATTCTTTGTGTTTTACACAGAAAAGAAAAGCTTTAACTACCATAAACATCTTTCCAAAATCAGTCTCTTCTCTTTATTCTCCAGGTGGTCCGAAGGATGCAAGAGAGACTGGGCCTTCAAGATAGTAAAAATACATTTGCACTGTATGAGCAGAATGCACTGTGGGAGCAGCCGGTTGCAGGGAACTCTCTGATCGCTGACGTCCTGACCAGGTATAAAAACATATTCCTACTTTTTCCTTTTTAATATCAGCCAGAGCCAAAACACCTGTCACAAATTTAAGCTTTTTGTGACATTAGAACAGCATTATAGGTACTTTCTTTTTTCCCATCTCTTCTAGGATACTTAACAAGTTTGGACATTGTGGCATATAGTCAGTTTAAAATGAAATGCCACATCCAAAACCAGAACAGAAAGGATGTTTTAGGTTCTGGTTGGCCAAGCCTAACGGCCTGCTTTGAAGGCAGGCCTTTGTAGATGCTTGTGTATATATATATATTATATTATACATTGGTCAAATTTAGTCAGAATAAATTAAACATGAGTTTTATGTTAAATAAGATAAAGACTGATTTAACAAATTAAAACCCTTCTTTCCATTTGTAGCTTCACCACCAAAGAGTCGGAGTCTAAATCCCAGTGGAAAATATGTTTTAAGCTCTACTGCCTGCTGGATGCTGACAGCATATCGGAGGACAGCATAGAATATTTATTCCTCTTTGAGCAGGTAATGCAGAAAAAAAAATGTTTTCTCTTTCTACTTTGGCTTTAATAAGTGACCTATAATGGGATCACATTTTTTTCCCTGCAGCAAGTCCTTCTTTCTTTTCTAAATAAAGTTATGGAACAAGCTTGACTCACAGCCATTTGACACAATGCGATTGTTGAAGAGAATGCAGAAAACATAAAAAGTATGACTAATAGTGTTGGTTCAGTTGAAGCAGGGTCAAAAGGTCGTGTCATTACAGGATTTTTCCTGAGGACTTCTATAAAAGATTTATATAGAGCAATAAAACAGGGTGGGCCAGATGCGATTGGATTCAGGTTATTGGGAACAGCCGTGACCTTTTGTCTCTCCTGGTCTTTGTGCTGCAGTGCCATGAGATGGTGGTGCGTGGACAGCTTCCAGCCTGTGAGGAGGACCTGCTGGCACTGGCAGCCCTCAGGCTTCAGAGCCTCATGGGTGACTTCAGCACACATGTCCCCTTCCCACCTTTGGACGAACTATTCCCTGGTCACATGCTTGAAACACGCGTCCTCATGTCTCTGTCGGCCCCACAAGCGGCACCCCCCTGCCAGGTGGCGGCTCAGGAGTGTCCTGTGACGCAGCGGTTCCCGGCAGGCCTCCTGGCCGGGACGCTGTGGAGCCACTCGGCTACTGTCGCACATAAACAAAAGATGGAGAACGATAAGTTTCTGCGCAGTCGGCTGAAGGAGGAAGCAGCGGTTGTAACGACAGCCATCTTGGAACGTTGGAAAGGTCTAGCTGGCTACAGTAGCAGGGACAGTATGGCTGCCTACCTCACAATTGCACGCCAGTGGTCAGGCTTTGGATGCACTCTTTATGAGGTGGACTTCTACATTGTGAGTATTTGGATGGGGCGGTGCTTTAGCTTGAGCTTACCTGGAGCTTTCTCTCATCTTTTCTCTCTTTCTGCTTGCAGAGTTCAACAGGGAATGTTTCCCAGAAGTTGTGGTTGGGTGTAGCTGCTACATCTGTGTCCATCTACAAACAGGGAGAATCAGAGGCCTTGGAGTCTTTCCCTTATGGCCAGATCTGCTCTTACGGCGTGTCTGACAGCAACACCTTCAAGATCACAGCTGGAGATCGGGATCTCATATTTGAAACCAGCAAGGTAAGGAGGCTCACACATCCCAGATCTGCAAAATCTCAAGCCATCTTCATTAGATTAGATTAGATTAGATTAGATTCAACTTTATTGTCATTACACATGTACAGGTACAAGGCAACGAAATGCAGTTTAGGTCTAACCAGAAGTGCAATAGCAGCAAGTGCAGGAAAAATAATAGTTCCAAAAATACAGGACATGGGTTTTCTACTGAATGAGTATAGAGATGAATACTTATTATAAATAATGAATATAATATATAGATCACTAGTGTTATGAACTAAATTTACAGCTGGATATGTACCAAATATAATATACAGGTGGATATTACTATAGAAAAAGGTTTTTACACTTATGTACAATAGCATAATATACAGGTCAGGTAGTGCTTGCAGAGACGAATAGCCTTATCAGGACGCTGTGTCCTGCAGCACAGGAGAAGTGTTGAACACTGGCCTCTCACCATACCCCCCTGATTCCTTTCAGCTATTTGCTATACCTAAAAAGAAAAAAAGTTAATTTAGTCTGAATGGAGAGCACACAACCTGTCGCCTCTTTCAAACCAGTTGCGACCACCACAAGTCAAACTTCCTGGTATTAAATGGCGTGGAGTTGAATTTTATTGCTGTGGTTAAATTAAAATATTAGGCTGAACATTTCTCAGAAATTTAGATGCTCTTCCAGACAGACACTCCCTTCCCCCTGTTGAGAACAAATCTTGCCTTTCACTGGACCGACTTCCTTGCATCTTCCCACAGGGAACAAAAAATCCCTCTGTGATCTCCAGTGAGGCACAAGAGTGGCTTTTATTTATTTATTGGGCTCACAGGCAAATTGAAGTGCAGCCCAGTAAGACTTCTTCTTGTGTGAGCTGAAGTCCTTATAGTGGTCTGACATTAGTAGGAAGGGCTCTGAACCTCTGGGCAGAGAAAGATTTGATTATCAGTGCAGCTTTAGCGACTGAATAAAAGGATTATTGTTATTTTATGAGCAGGTGACTGTTTAACTTAGAGCTGTTCTTTTGAGGGAAGAATTAGAAGAAAAAGTGTCCTGAAGTTTATTCCGGTCAGGTAAACAGAGGGTCAAATATAATTCTATGTTTTCTCTTATGATTCATGAACAATTTAGTACTTTGGAAAAGCACTGATACTCCTCAAAGTTATCCACATTTTATCATGTTACAAAGACAAACTTATATGGTGTGGAAATGTGAAAGTATATATTTTTTTTATTTTGTCAATAAAAAAAACAAAATTGTAGCATACATTTCAGTTTATCCCCCATAGTTAATACTTCCTAGAACCAACTAGCCTCTTTATTACTGTATTCCTTCCCTGTTTACTATACTTGCTATATGTTGTTCTATTACAGACATACTTAAAGAGGTATTACGGATTTTTCTAATGGTATGCTGTTGAATATTCCAGTCAACAAGTTTATAGTCCTTCCAAAAAAAGTAAAAAAAAAAAAACAATCCACTGGACTTCGTTTCCAAGTTTGAAGATGTTTCGCTTCCCATCCAGGAATCTTTTTTAATTCAAAATGTCAGGAGTCATAGTGTTGAGTTTGAGGATTTATATAGTAGCCCAACAAAGCCTTGTTTTTGTTAAGAAAACATGCAAATTGAAACGGGTCCACCCCTTCGGAATGGGGGTCGAATGGCTTTTTTTGTTAGCCTTCAATGCCCCATACCTTTTCTAATGATACTGCCACCTGTGACCAAATTGCAGCACTCTTTTGCTTGTTTCTCGTAGCTCTCACTCATACTTGACAAGATTTCTTTTTTCTTTTTCACCTTACCTGGGGTCACCATTGGTGTCAGAGTTGAGATGGATGCCGGTCGGTTCTGAATATTCACAAAATCCATCTCAAATATAATGCTTCGATTGTTTGATAGCTCCGATCCATTTAAAACGGACGCGCTTGATGATGCAACATCCGCATAACAGCGCTGGAATTCCTGCACCGAAATAAATTCAGGAAAATAGGCTACATGCTTTTTTAGATGCATTGGTCTTGAACTGCTGAGGTGTCAGTCTGCTCTTCAAAATTAGTTTTTTTTGTTATAAAAGGTCAAATAAAAATGTTATTGTGAAGATAATTTTCAGTAAAAACTTGCATAAGGTTTGCGATTGTAACTTGGCAAAATGCAGAGAAATGAAAGGGTGGTGACTGCTTTTGAAAAGTTCAAACTGACTATATTCACACAATGTTCCTATAAAGGGGTGTGAACTAGATGTCCTCAATAATTGCCAAATATTTGCATCATCTGCTTCTGGATGACATAATCTTCCTCCACCCTCATGTGACGGTGCCAGACGGATGCCGAGACTGCCACAAGTTTGACCCTTCTCTCTCTCTCTCTCTGTTTTCACCACAGCTGACTGAGATCATGCAGCTGATGAACGCCTATTTCAGTGCCATACATCGCCAGCGAGGTAAAGGGGAAGACCCAGACACCATTACCTTCAGAGAAAGCACAGACGTGGGTTTCCGTCATATGGCCTCCACACCCACACTTCTGGAGCTGCCGTCTCACCCTGTTTAATAGCAACTCTTAGCCTACCATCACCATTCTTCTTCCCCGAAGATTCTTGGCCTTCTCAATTGGGAATGAAGCTGCAGCCAATACAACAGAGCTGTTTCCTCCCCATCTAGGAAAATAAACCTTCCCAGAGTATTGCAGTTAAAGAAACCCATCTTAGAATGACAAGCTTCGGACAGTGCAAGGAAAGGCAAGGGGCCCGAGAGTACACAGAGAACCAGCGCTGTTACTGATGAGGTGTCGTTCACACCCTCAACCCCTCCCCACCCTCCATCTTTGTTACACTAGATGGCAATAAACCCAACTTCACCGCACCCTCAGCGAGATGTTTCGTACTACCACCTCAGACATTAAGACTTGCAGCAATCATAAGAACCTCTTAAAGCTCCAGCTCTGAAGCAAAAACACCTTCTCCCCTAGTTTCTCTCTCCGTCTTTTCCTAGAAGGCAGACGTCCCTTTTGCACTGCTGGAATACTATTTGGAACATTCACTGACACACACACCCTGACTCTCCCTGGCTCCTTCATCGGTTTTCTTAAGATCCCAACTGAGCTTCAATTACCTGAAGTGTTGATACAGGCGAGGCCATGTGAACTTGGAACTGGAAGCAGATGTTGGAGCTCTGTGGCTAATTTTACTTTAGCTGCCATGACTGCCTGCCAGGGTGTCAGTCTGATCACTAAAGCCATTTCATTGATGATGCATTCAGGATCCACGGCTGTGTGCGTTAAAAAGAAATCAACGGATTTTCAAGTTTTTAAGCACGTTGCCACCATATGTTCTGACTCCTCTCTCCTTGTGGTGCTGCTTTTCTCGACTGTGGTCCTGGACCTTTAACTCGGTGAAGACTTAACACCTGACCCGATACAGCACTGTTCTGCTGAAGAGAACGGGTGCTACTTTATTTAATGGAAGGAACGCCACAAAGCTACGTCATAGACAGCATTCTGTGCCCCACAGGTCGCCAGCCTTCGAGAAAAAAAAAGTTCTAATTCAGAAGCTTTTGTATTATTTATGCAGACTTTCAAAAACAAAAACTGTCCGTCTTAAATGTAGACCCAGACTTATCTTTAAGTTTGCTCTCAGTGACCAGGGCCATAGGTTTGTTTGGTTCTGCTGTTAATTTTCTCCACCTCCTTTTCCCTTTTTTTCTAATTTTAATTTTTCTTGAAAAGCTAAACTTGGACCAAAGACTAACTTTTATTATCTTTTAGAGAAAAAGCCAACAAACAGAAACCGAATCTAATCATACTTGGACATCCTCATGCCTTCCAAGATGAATATTCAAGAGTCAATTGTATATTTTTTTTGTAAGGATAATCCTAAAGTGATATCTGCTACACACTAGAAAATAACCATTTTGAACACTTTCTTTCTATGCCATGAAAAGCCTTGACAAGTCATTGCCCTGTTTCTGATGCAGAAGCAGGTCTTTAGCTTTTTCCACTGCAGCTGCAGGCAGCTCCATGCAAGGTTTATGTAAAGAAAAAAAAAGGCAAATGTCATTGTTTAGTATTAAGCTAGACTGTAAGCTGCATGGTACCTTTTTATGTAATGTGTATATTTAATTGCACTATTTTTAACTAACTTGGGAGTGCAATAAAAACTATAAATACTGTAATTAATAAAACAAATACCCATTTTACTGTATTGTCAGTGTTCCTTAAGTTCTTAATTCCTCATTTCTCTGCAGCCAGGTATGTTTTAATGATTAATTCGGATGAAAAGTGATGTCTGCAACCAGTAATCATCTTAAAAAAGCAGGTTGAGTCTTGGTTTAGAACTCTACAGATACAGATTTAAAAAAAAAAATGATCCAAGCAGGTTATCTTCATAAAGCAGATAGGTTAGGACAGTATTTTTCAACCCTGGTCCTCAAGGCACACTGCCCTGCATGTTTTAGACGTTTCCCAGCTTTCACACACCTGTTATCAATTGATAGAAGATTATCAGGCTTTGCTGAACTGCAATCATCTGAATCAGGTGTGCTGAAGCTCAGAAACATCCAAAAGATGCAGAGCAGTGTGCCTTGAGGACCAGGGTTGAAAAACACTGGGTTATGGTATCAGGCCAGGACAATCCAACATGTTGGATTTGCCCAACGTTCCACCAAGTCATCTAAACACAGAGCACACGGTATGATTTATCTCCAGAAGACCAGCCAAGATCAGCCCCTCTAGGTACGCTTTATTTCATTCCTGCTTAAACAAGAATTAGCCCTTACAGGTAATGAGCCTGAAAAGTATAGTGGAAGATTTTCACAAATTTTTGAAAAGACCAACTTAAAAAAAGAAAAAAAAAATGCACATGCACAACCCTGTACCCACTCCTCAGAGGGAGCACCTCTTCAAAGCGTGCAAGAGCACGTAACAGCTCATTTCTTCTTGTGCACGCTGTTTAAAAGTTGCTGTTTGCATCGCTTGTACAAGCTTACTTTCTGAAAGATTTGCAATTTTTCCACTATGTCAGACTCACCACCGGTGACTGAACATGAGTACGTGCTTACGTAAACATAACAAGATGATTAACAATTAGGTGGACAACTTATTTTGACGATCCACCTGGAAAAAGAACATCCTAAATTATTCCTCGAACTGATTACATGGTGCTCCAGGTGAGATATTGCATCATATTGTAGATGACAACAGGAAATGTACGTTCCACCCAAATAAGGATGAAGTAAAGAAGTGCAGTAATAGAAAACATTTTTATTCATCTTACAGGTCCATCAAACAGTAATAAGGAACAATACACCTCAGACTCTACAGAGAACCAGTTAGCCTTTAAAACAGAGGTACCTTTGGTACCTTTAAGTCAGAAATGTGACGTATGGCAAAACCTACATTAAATATCTTCCTTTGCAATCTGTGGGTAGTGGGCAAGAATGAAAATCCAACAAAAACTACTGAACTCTGTAGAAAAATAGATAAAAAGGCAACAGGTTGTTTAACATTGAAGGACTGGAAGCAAAAGAAATGAACATTAACTGATGCCGTCAGTGATTACTTGCAATAACTCTGGAAACTATTTGTTACAGGAACATGTAGATCACCAAGGATTCTGATTCTCCAGAAAAATGCCAGTCCAGGAAACACTTTGGTTAATGAGTTGGTATAAACATTGATCACCACCTCTTAAACTATCATTACATGCTAATAAATAAATGTCAGAACAGCAGCTATGGCCAGACACAGACCACGGTCACTGATCTTGTGTGCCCCAGGAGATGTAGTCAGGCCGTGTTGCTGCGGTGTACTCGTCCACAAGCTGCTGCACAACCTCACGGGAGTTGTCCAGCTCGTCAAAGTTTTCCTTGAAGATGTCCTCTTTTCGAAACTGTTCCAGGAATGCCTCACGCTTTCTTAGTTTGTCATACTGTCTGCACGTGCGCTCAAAGAGCTAAAACAGAGGACAAAACTAGGATTAGAACAGGGAAAGATTCACATTCCTTATCAGACTTTTTTTCTTTTTATTCTTTTCTTTACAGAAAATAACTCACTCTAATGAAGACTTAATATTTTCAGCTTTTAATGAAGCTAAAGGTGATGGTTTGCAGCAATAAACCAAAGTTTTAACCAAGTTTTCAGATTTTAAACAGCTTCAAACTTTAGTTTGTTTTGTTGTTGTATTTTTTTTATTTTTACAGCTCTAGTGGCTGGTTTTTTGGACAGTAGACTGACAGGAAAGGGGGTATGAGATAGGGGGAGAAACAGGCAGGCAAAGGACCACAGGTCGGATTCAAACCCGGGTCGGCTGCGTCGAGGACTAAGGCCATACATGGGTCGTGTGCGCTAACCACTGCGCCACCAAAGCACGCCCCAAACTTAGTTTTTTTTTAACACAGTTCCTATCAGACTGGATGAGAGGAAGAAGATTTTGAAGAAAACTTACAGAAGAGATGCTTGTGTGGTTGGCCATCATCAAGCCGCTCACTCTGTGAGCCGAGGCCAGGTACGGGGACCTCCTGGATAAAGCCACCTGGATGCTGGCTGGACCCCAGGGAATAAAATTGGCCAGTTTTCGCTCCCGGATCCTTTGAAGGCTTTTATGGACCTATAGTGCACATGTTTATCGTTTAAATATGACCATTCATCATTTCAGATAGAATTTAACTTTGCACACACACACAGTATGCCATCATACCTGTGTGGGGTCAACTTCCCCCTGGATGATGTTCAGGATAGCAATGTAGCAGTGATTTGGCTGTCTCTCTCTTCCCGTGGATACCATCACATTCTTGGGTTGCAATAACCTCCTCATCACATCCAGCACTGTGGTTTTCCTCACGCTGGCAACCTGAGACGTGGCATCATCAGTGACTGCAACCCTAACATCACATTTGCATCTCATGTTGCATATTTCAGCGAGTAAGGATCAGTAATAACTCACCGACTGGTCGGTGGTCAGGGGCGTATAACCAGTCATGAGGAAGTGGAGACGAGGAGTGGGAATTAGTGAGGCAATCAGGCCGATCAGGTCGTTGTTCATGTAGCCCGGGTAACGTAGCGTAGTTGTGCTGGCAGACATGATTGTGGAAACCTGTATGGAAAATTAGAAGCTGATAAATGTAGATCTAGATTGGCTTTAAGGATCTCAAACTTGTTGCATCTTGTCACAGTTTGCAAAGAGGTGACATATGATGGACAGGATTTAAAAGGAATCCCAAAACAATCTGGCATTATATTAATATACATCTCTGTACAGTATAGGTAATCCATAAAATGTGTGAAAAGGGGTAGTCAGAAAGCTAGACCAGAGGCAGCAGTATTTATTGCAGCTATTGTTCTAAATCTTTACTCTCAGAAAGTTTGGAATAAACAGGAATGCAAGACAAAAGGGCCTTTTCTTTCAAAGAAAACATTACACACATCTAAAACATCCCAAAAGCTTGAGATAATATGTTGTTCGAAGCAACCTCGAGAAACCTTTGGGTCCGCTTCCATTGAGGCGCGTTTGGCACAGAAACACCCCAAAAGGACACCATGCCCACAGTGAAACCTTTTTTTTTGTCAAAGCAAATCACATTATCAACAGTTTCAGAGACAGTAAATAGGTGTTAAAGGAAGTGACAAGTTCTAAAAAGCAGCTATCAAGTTTATGCTCCAACCAACCTGTTAAACCAGTTTGTGATATTTTAGTTGATGCCCAGTGGCTCTTCTGTTTCAAAATAATGTGCGATGTTCAAATACACCCTTGGAGATAAATAGATGAGCATGAAATATAAACCGACGTCTTACTCACCAGCTGATTAATCTGGGAGAAGGAGGGGTTCTGGATGTGCAGCCTGTCTGTAGCGATGCGGTTCAGAGCGGTGTTATCCAGCACAACCTGATGGACAACACAGATGGCAATTATAGGACAAACCGAAAAGAACAAGTTAAAGCACTTCTCAATCTATTGCCACACTTTTAGGAGTGAGAAAGTATTGCAGCACTGACACAGCCAAGGAATCGCTTAAGAGGCTGACAGAGAGCCGTTGTTAGGAAAGTGGAACATACATGATACGCTGCTCAACTGCAACAGGGAGACCGATTATAATGGTAGATTATATTAGCTCTCAGGCTAATTAAATCAACATTAGGTCCTTATGCAAGACCCTGGAGGAAGTAGGTATTTAAGAGGAAATGCCATTAGATCGCCAGTGCGTCTGTGTCTAATACTATTAGATATTTAGAAATCAAATTTAATAAGTTGCATTTGCAAAGCCTGAATGCTGCCAATGCAATCTGTATATTGGTTTGCAAGCAATGGAGAAGTTTCTGTTTGTCTTCCATAAAGGAACTGTGAAGATTAAAAACGGAGACAGCTGCAGGGCTGGGAGAAAAATAGAAGAATGTTGGGTTTATTCAGAAGTCAAGCTGGCCACTAATTAAGAGTGGGATGTAAAAGCTTACTGATGGCGGGTGGGCGAGCTGATCAACATCATGAACAATGTTGATTTTGTAGGGGTTTCTTTTTATTTAATCGTTTCTAAATAACTAATGCTTTGCAAAAGAACATTCTCTAAACAAATGATGGATTAAACATGTACAGATCATTATAAATGGAGCAAAAGCACCACATTTAAGCCCTCTACCAGACATTTTATACGCAGCAAAGCAACAGTGTAATAATAATAATAATAACAACTTTTCAGGAAAGAAATGCCTTGTGTGCACATTTTCTCATGAGTTTAAAGATCATAATCGACAGAGCTCTGCTCACCACGCAGTCTGCATTCTGGGTGAGCCTCTTCAGAGTGAGCAGCGAGTTGTACGGCTGAACAACCACGTCACTCATCTCATCCTGGTTTGGGAAAACAGAGTAGGTCTGTACCAGCTTCTTTGGGTACCTGCGGAGCAGGAAATATTTTATTTACACACACCAGATCCTAAGCCAAATCTAAAGTAAGTAGCTGGAAGTTAGCTGTAAGAGGGTTTGTGGACCTGTCGTTGAGTCTCTCCAGCAGGTACGAACCCAGTCCTGACCCAGTTCCCCCGGCAATGGAATGACAGAGGACAAATCCCTGCAAGGACAAAGGGTTACTCATTACCAACCCCCCTCAGGCAGCAGCATGTGTGTAAAACTTACAGTAGACTCCAGTGGTGCAGAACAGAAAAGTGTGTGGGTGAGCAAACGCCTCGCTTCCTAAGCAGTTATATAAATGGTAGCAGGGCCCCACCTCGCAAATGGGCTTCCTCCTTTGCCCCCCCACAGAAGTCAAGCCTGTAATACCTGCCTTCAACATTCACCCCAACTATTATCACCAAACACACTGCACACCACACCCTGCTAACACACACATGCCAACAGCAGCTCGGCCCACCTTCCTACCCAGAGCGCACGCTAAATAATAACGTGGGCTCATAATGTGAAGGACTTACACAAATTGCAGACCTCTGAGGGGAAATGTGAGTGTTATTTTATGAGAAGCTGGAGGCTGTATTGCGTTCACCGAAAAAAAAATAAATAAAGAGGCTAAGAATAACGGAGATGGCAGGGAATTTGCTGGTTTTCACAGGAAGGGCTCTGGCACTATTTTAGCATTTTGTTTCGATTAGAGTCATTTTTGTTTCAGCATGCGTATCACCACCACTGAGACACAGCACCCTGTCCGAGTAGACCACGTCCCTATTCACTGCAGATATGGAAAAGTTACTTGGGGCAGAGCTAAAGCTGAACATTTCAATGGTGTAGACAGCAGGTTACAAAAAAAAAAAATGATAAGAAAAATCAGCCGCTTTTCTACAAAGAAATTGTCAAAAGCTACAAAACGACGAGAAAAACAGACTTAAAGCAGATACAAAAAAATAAACCAGAAAACTTACTTTGTCAAAAGGATTACTTTGTACTTTAAGACAAATTCTCAAAGGTTTTTTTTATAATCTGCTCTCAGATGTTGTGCGCCATTACCACAAAAAAAACATTTTTTCTTCTAAAAATCAATGTTAAAATGTCCATATTAACCTAAAAGTCACAAAGTTAAACGTGTCAGACTTGCCTCCAGACTGTCGCTACCATCTGCCTCTCGGTCAATGATATCAAAGATCTCTTCTTGGATTTTTTTGCCCTGGAAGAAGAAGGAAAAAACAAAAACAAATGTGAAAATGTAGTTAATTTAAACTAGACTGATAAAAATTGAATAAAATCAATAAACTGATTAAAATATTGATCATTTCTCAAAACCAACTTGTGAATATCCGCTGGCCCAGTTGTTCCCAGCACCCCCTCCGTGCTCAGACAGGTAGATGTTCTCTGGATTGTACAGGTTTGCGTACGGGGAGCTGAGGATGGAATGGATCACGCGGGGTTCAAGGTCCAGCAGAACGGCACGAGGGATGTAGTGCTCATCATCAGCCTGAGGAGTTAGATTAACAACCAGGGATTAGAGGCTGATAGAACAGTCAGTGTCCCTGCAGTATAAGTTAGTTTCTGACATCACATATGACTGTTCTGCCATCTAGTGGCAAGTAGTGGTGGTGTACCTAAAATCACAAGGATAACCAGGATGCCTTTATCTTTTTTGACAGGAAAAGTCAACAATAAAAAATAATCAGGATACAGTAAAGCATCCTGATAAAAAAAAAAAAAATTGACAAACTGATGAGGAACAGCTTCTTATCCTTACAATAATTACAAATCTGTTTAAAGGAGTATCATGAATGGGAATTGGGTCAGAATATTCAGAGAAAAGTAGATGATGATCTGCATTGTGGAGATGCAGGTTTTAAGGCAAACATGATGAGGGAAATTGCTGAAAGTTCATAAAATAGACATTTTGGCACCAGCTGATGGAAGGAGGAAATAACTTAGCAAGAATTGGGCCTCACCAGTCAGGGTTTGGGTTAAATAATTGTATACCTCATCCCAGTTACAAGGGATGTTGCTCTTTCCTTGGGGACTGAAGGCAAGTA
>NW_015150805.1:711253-723461 GCF_000732505.1 Cyprinodon variegatus
CCTGGTTCTGCGGGAGGTTTCTTCCTGTTAAAAGGGAGTTTTTCCTCTCCACTGTCGCTACAAGCATGCTGAGTGTGAGGGATTGAATTTGAGTCAATGATTTGATGCAATCAACTGGTTTTCCTGAGATAGAAAACTTTGAATCAATTTGACTGTATGATCTGGTTGAACTATAAAGTGCCTTGAGATGACATGTTTTGTGACATGGCGGTATATAAATAAACTGTATTGAATTGAATATTTCTAAAAAGAAAAAAAAAGTAAAACAGAGGACTTTAACTAACAGTGTACAGGCTTTTATGTAGCAATAAGTACGGCCGTACTATAGTACACCCTTTACTAAAAACATTAGAAATTGTACACCCTTTTTTGGGAATGTATGGCTTTTTTACGCCCTAATTTTCCTCCGGAATATGGTGGAATATCTAACGTCCCTACAGAAAACTTCATCAGCGGAAACAAGCACGCAGCGCTGTTTGCAAACAGGTAAGCTTCAAACTTTGAAAATTTTATGAAAACTCCCTGAAGGCCTGAAAACTATGGCATTTATTTTTTCTTTGGGACAATAAATCTGTGGAATCAGGGGAAAAACAATAGCTAACATAAATTACATCATGGGAGGCGGGATTGATTGGTACTAAATCTGTAGCAAATATCAAACAGATGCGATTTCTTCATGATTCTTCGAGATAATTGGAGTCTTTATTTCCAAAAGATCGATAAATGGATGCTGTTTGTTGATAAGAGTGTGCTTATTTTGGTATAAATGCCTTTCGGAGCAACACACCCGCTTGTGTAACACATCAGCTTACATTTACAAAATATAGTCAAATACATGAAAATGTGAGAATAAAGTTTCAGAATTAGTTTCAGTGTCAGCTGTATTCCTAACAGAGTAGATCTAGAGAAGTAAAAGCAGCCCTGGCTCACTGCAGATTGTATTTTAGTATTTGTAGACTGTTTTTCAGTTTGTCAAGTTTCACCTGTAGCAGCAAGTTTAAGTTACACTTTCTGATTGTTTCAAATTTCCTATGAACCATAATATTGTACCTAAAAAGGATCTCATGTCTTCCTAATGAAATTTCCACCTCTAGTCAAGGACAAATGCCTCCCATAATCAGGAGTAAATATACATTTAATCATCTAAATAATTTAAACATACGAACAACCAGAAAGTTTAATTCTTTATCTGTTATCTGTTAACTTAATTTCCATTTAAGCATAAATGCAAGCCGAGGTTTGGAGTCAGGAATCATTTTTGCCACCTCCATAATGCAGATCTCTATTCTAGCCAAGCTAAAGTGTAGCAGTGCAACAAAGGAAAGTCCAGAATCACTTTAGCAACAAAAACCCAACTTCTGTTCCTTATGATATCAGTGATTCATACCAACATTCCTTTGGGATGAAGATCTTAAAGTTTACTGTGTCATTTTCTATCTACAATCTTCTCCTATTCAGTCGTTTTCCACAGAATTATTTTTTATCAGGATTATTGAATGTTTTAGTATTGAAGCAATCCCTAACTGACGTACATGGCCTCATAAATTGCGGAGATACTTTATCATGCACGGTTTAATTGAAAATGAAGGGGGAGTGGCGGCCTAGTGGTTAGAACATAGAGATTGGAATCCCAAGGTTGTGAGTTTCAAACCCACTCCGGCTCTCTGAGCAAGAACCTTAAACCCCAATTGTTCCCAAAGGCATCCCACCGTGGCAGCCCCCTGCTACCCAAGGAGATGGGTTAAATGCAGAGGTACATTTGTCCAACGTCAGATCAATAAAAGTTAATTTATTATTATTAAAATACCTGCAAACTATAAAGATTTCAAAATGAGCTCTCACCACCATGCTGGAAGGGTATTAGTGGGTATACTGATTTGTTATGATTGCTTTGTGGTTTGTAATAACAACACTTAGTTTTGTTTTTAGGTATTCTAGCAAAATGTATTGTATCTTGTGCAATAAACTTGTCAACAAAATACACACACAAACACAAAACGTATGATCTTATATCTTCAGCCCAGATGCATATTGGAAAGTGCAGATTTGTTTTTCTTTTTTTAACAGCTGTAAATCACAGGGGAGTTTTAAGCTTTAAACCTAGTGACCAAAAATAAATGAGCTCCATGCTACTCTACTTCATTGAAAAGCATAAGGCTGGGTTGTTTATTGTGAACAACTGAGAAAATTAATAACACTGAATTTTCAGATAAAGAATGGTTCATGTTTATACCTCTATATATCTATATTTTTCTGTTTACTTCAGCTGATGATGCATTTACCTGATAAAAGAACACATCCTTCCTGTCCGTCCCTTCAGTTGCAAACTCCTCTACGATCCCCTCTGGACTGATGCCATGCTCTGCACACAGCTGCTTCCAAAATTCAAAGCCGACTGCAAAAAAAAAAAAAAAAAAAAAGACGACAAGCGCTTTACATTAACAGATGTGTTAAATAAACCAAGAAAACACTAACATAATTGAACTTGCTATCTACTTAGCTGTAACGGCTAACTCATCACATTGGCCCGTTAGCCGTTAAGCTAACACAAAATAGCATTTAAATAAAGAAAACACGTTATAGCTGAATTAGCTATCTGTATAACTAGCTTCAATTTAGCACACAATCTAATAGATCAGGTAGAGTATAATGTAGAGAATGTTCTTCTGCCATACAGTCTGCGTTTATCCAGCAAGTTAGCAATTCCCTTCCGTAACATACTTTGGTTTCCGCACTGTCCAAGCTGAAGAGTTATAATTTCCCGCGGCATGTTCAGTCTTCAGTTGCTCCTTGTACAGCTAGCAGAAGGGCTAGCGATTTCTTTTCAATGTCGGCAGCTGTAATTGTCTCTGTTTTCGACAGATCACCATCAACTGCCCGCTCGTTCCCGCTTGGCGCTGGGTTGGGTCGTTTTCCACTCGCCGGTCAAGGAGGCGTGACCTCGATATAAGTATAGACAAGTGAGATTAAACGATTAATTTGAATCATTGTTGCTCATATTAAAATATGAACCAGAGATAAATAATTTTAAAAATTCTGATGGTAAACGGATAGTAAAGAGTAAAACCCAGATGTTTGTTGTTGTTGTTGTTTGTTTTTTAGCCGCCCGCCTACCTTTTGGTGCGCCGACTTAGCAATGGTGCGGACTATTCGAGCTGACAAGACGAGTTTACTTGGGTGTTCCAGTATTTTGCACTGGACGATATATTGCCTAAAAAATATCCAAAATATGCCTTTAGTGTTATAACATATTTATTAAAAGCTAAACTGGTAGCTTGTTTATCACGACAAAATGTGGGGAACCTATCCTCCCAACTTCTTAGGATTTTAGTTGCACTGTGTTTTAATTTGAAGGCGCTTTACGGAAGCAGTACTGGATTTTTTTTCTTGACCCTCATGTATTCTTCACTATTATTTTTATTTTATTTTATTTATTTATACAGAAAATCATACTTTGAACATATTTGATCATTCTCTAAAATTTAATAAATAAACATTAAAATATTATTATTCTATATAAGTGTGAGACCTGGATCACGTGTGACGTTTCAACTGATATTAGGTTCTCACAGACATTCTGTAGCCCTATTTTTGTTAAATTCTACAAAAACGCATATAGGTCAGTATTTATGTGTAAACAATAAGCTTTTTCAATTTGTAGGAAAACACATTTTTACTCTAGTCTATAACTTGTGTATTTTATCTAAACCGTATCCACTGTCTAATGGTGTTGGCCGGATCTGACAATTTATTTTGAAAAGAGTCTTAGCTAGATAAGATAATCCTACTTTACCTGAACGCAACATGACGCAATTGTTTCTCTGGATTCTGATTGGCGAGCTGTGCAGTTGGAAAAACAGGACACGCCATATTGACAATTTTTGAAGAGAGTGCTACATTTCTGGGTAGAAATGGCTAAATAGTAAGTGTCAGCTTCTTATGAAAAATGCGAAATTAGTCTTTTCATATATGGTCGCTTTTAATATAGAAAGGGGTCTAATTATATACCGTGAATACGATTTTTCGGCTGGTCTATCTCGCGGTGTTAGCCTCATCCGTTAGCGTCAGTGCTGTGAACGGATCGAGGCGCTGTCGTGCCTCATAAAGCGGTTTACCTCGTTCCAGTTCCCTTTATTCAATCTTTATTTTACAGGCTTTGTTTTATCAACGGGAGACTCTGAGATGTTGCACACGGGGGCGATGGGTGAGGCCTCCATGGAAGGTTGGTCCTACACCGATGGGTCTAGTATCTGCCTGCGGAGTCGTCCGAGCTCCAGTGAGAGAGACAGCCAGGTGCGGGCTGTCAGAGTGGCTCTTCTGTCCAAGCTGGGGCCCTACGAACCCGTCCTGACCTACCTACAGTCTGTTCTGGTGTGGGAACGACCTTTCCACAGTGTCCTTCTCTACATTGTTGTCAACATTGTATTCTGGTAAGTTTTCATCTCCATGTAATAGTGTAGTTTTAGGTTCAGACCTATTTCCAGACATGCCTGCAAACAGGTGGTGCAAGTATTTCACCTGTCATTTTAAGTTAAAGGCAGAGCGGCTGTTCTATTTATGGACACACCAACGTGGTTAAATGTAGGATTATCTTCTTAACATTTTTTTCCTCATAGGTATCACAAGATGAAGTTAATTCCCATTCTGAGTTTCACTTATTAAATCCAGAGACTTATGAGTTTGTAACTTCACTGTGATTAAATGCATTGAAGACTAGTACGTATTTAGAGTATGCAATAAACTTCCAAAGTGTGTTATTAGTTAAAAAAAAAACATAAATCCATTATAAGTAGATGTGATTTATTGAAGGTTTTTCATTTGGTTTGGAGGGTTGATACTTGAATTGCAAATCGCACTGATATGGGACATGCAAAGAAAGCATGACTGGCCACAGTAGTGTTGGAGTTCAGCCTTTCAGAGCTGAATAGATTGGGTCATTCCATTTTTCAAGGCGTTTCTGTTTTATTTTTGATTGAACACAAACTACAATGGAAAGGCAGCTTTAGTTTTGAGTGTAATATCAATAAGTCATACTTATTGCAAGATTCTTGATTTGTTTTTTATATGTAAATATCTGCGCCCAGAAAGTTCTTTCAATGAATCTTTTGGCTAGGGCTGAAACAACTAATCGGATTAAATGATTATTTAAATAATCATCAACTAATTTAGTAATCAGTTAATTGTTAAATGGAGTATAGAGAAAAAACATGCCTTTAACTGACAGAGGAACCCACTTAGAGCAATAGTTATATCAAATTGTAAAAATATATAAGAAACGTTTTGCATTAATTATTAAAAAAAAAAAACATTTTCGTCTGCCAATATGCACTATCAAGAACTCAAGTGGCAACATTTTAGTTTTTACCCTGGTTTAATTTCTTAAAAAATCTTCTTCAAGGATTTAATCGATTAATAAAATGACAGGTTGTGCTGATAGATTAATTAGCTGATGCAACAAAAGACAAAACAAAAATGTCAATGACAGCATTTAGTTTTTAATGTCCCCAAAAGTTCAGAAAAGTTTAATTTTTGAATATTGATATGATTTTTTTTTTTTAAGAAAAAAAAAAGCAAAAAACTTGTCAACAAACCCCAATGTAGAAATGAATAGCTCACTGGGGAAATTCTACCGAAATTCTAATCCAACTTCAGCAGCGAATGTCGACTCCAGTTTCACGTCATGAGTGAGTGAAACTGGATTTTTTTAATCGGTTTGCAAAGTAATCGTTAGTTGCAGCCCTACTTAAGGCTGACCAAAACCTGCAGCACTCTTTGGTTCAACAGTTTACGACTTTTATGATCTTTGATCAAAACAGCACTATGAAGCTTAAAATAATCCCTGAGATGTGGAAAATAAATTGTGTTATAATTGCGCTGTAGATGCAAATTGCTAAAATTTTTTTTTTTTTTTTTTTCCCTTTTAGGCAAAAAGTTATATCATTCTTTTTTTTTATTATGGAACTAAAAAACAATACACAGTAAAAACAGAATTAATAGATGGTAACACGGAAGAAAAAGGTCCCACTTTCCCTCCCACTAATGACAGCCGCCTCCAAACCCATCCGCAGGTGACAAAGACATACTCAGTTACAACTTCAAATGGTAACTGACTATTATGAAGTATTGAGAGTAAACTTTATATAACATTGAATTAAATAGTGTACTAAAAACATTTATAAGGTTTTATCACATCCATGCAAAGAGCCTTTAAGCACTTATATTTTTTTTTCTATAATTCTAGTGGAAACCATACATCTTGAATCCAAATGTGTAACAAACTGGGCTCAGAGTAACAAAACAAAACAACAACATCACATTACATTTGTCTGATATCTGTAAATGATTATAGATGCCAAACATAAAAAAGGGTTTCTCTGGTTTGCCTTACAAGAGAAAAAACAACATCATAAACATTTCTGATTGGGTATCTTTGTCTAGATTTTATTATTCAGTGTGTTTATTTCCAGGATCAGTAACAGAAAATGGTTTAATGTTGCTTTATTAAGCCAGGTTTCATAAAAGAGTGTGCCTCTCTCTACTTTTCAATGAAAGTCACTCAACGTTTGTATGCTGGCTTTTAAAGTGGATTAAAAGTAGGGATGGACAGTTACTTAATTTGCATATATATTGCAATTTTATTCGATGATGGGAAAATTAAATTTCTGATATTTTAATGTTCATTACAGTCTGTGTGTAAACATTTGTCTCTGAGTGATGTTCCGGCTTTAATTTGTTTTTACTTGAAGAAAATATTTTAAAAATGTTGCATTGCAAGCATTTCATAAACATAACAAAATAATAGTGATAAGTTTTTACAGGAAGCTGTTATTGGCATTCTTGGCCATCCCTCAGATGCTTTTATAACGCTTATATCAATATAAAAATTATATTGTATAAACTGAAATTAACCCTTTAAAGCCTGATCCAAGAATAAAACAAAACAGAAAATTACTTTTTTTGGTTTGAAGTCCTTATTTGGCCTTTTAACAAAATATGTAAAAAGAAAAAACAGAAATACATTTTTGATATTAATAATTTATTACTATCCGATAAGTCAAGATTATTTTTTGTGTAGTCTTCTGCCCTCTGTTATCAGGTATATCTGATTGAGTACAATAGGATTTTGAGCAAAATTTTTACCATTAAATTATGCAAAAGGTGTTAGACGCAAAACATTACGGAAACCGTATGTATCAAATATGATACATTTGGCATTACAGGGTTAAGAAATATATCATAATATAGTAGGTTTGGGCCATAATGTTTAACCCTACTAAAAAAACTAGCCATAAAAAATTAGCTTTAAGAAGTGTCAATACTTAGTTTTGGAGAAAGTTAAAAATAAAAGTCTGTTTCCTGAAAATGGATCAAAAATATTTATTTTCATCTACCACTTCAGCTGGACAATTGGATGTATCCCATTCTTTAACTGTGATTAAGGGGTAGAAAATGGCCCCCATGCTGCACTTTGAACCCCCAATCTGTTGGCTTTTGCAGCGCGGCCATGAAGGGTCAATATTAGGGAAAAGTCTCAGGCAATCCTTCTCTGGTCCAGTGATCTCTTGTCTCTTATGATGTATTTTCCTCAATATAGATTCTGTTTCCATTTTGTTTTGGACATAAAAGTATGTTATTTTTGGCTAGGTCTAAAACAGTTTATTTCTTGTGATTCAAAGGAACAGAAGGGCGACCCTTAAGGGTTTTGTGGTCCGGTGAACTCTGAACATAGCTGTTCAATTATGCAACTTTCTACATTCAGGCTTCTCTGAATTGTTTGTTTGGGATTTTCTGTCTGATTTTCCCGGCAGGTTCTTTGCTTTGACTTCACTGCGTTTGCTGTTCCTGCTGGCGACAGGCCTGGCTGTGCTTGTATTTGCTGATACCTGGAGGAATAAGATCTGGCCAGAAATTAGAGGTGCTTGAATCTTTATTTATACAAAATATGTTTACACAATTTAAACAGACTTTAAGGGTACATTTATATTATGGATACGTTTTATTATTCACAATAATACAACATTTTCTTACAGACTCCACAGTTTTGAGTCTAGCTAGCATCACATTTCATTCATATAGACATATACAAATTTTAACATGAAATATTTAAGATAACTTTTAAATGTTTTCTTTCTACCCACAGTCAGAAAGTTGGAAGAAACAGAAAATGAGAGGTTTGTTTTACTTTCCACAGCTAATTTCTGTGACTGTTATTTTTCGCTGCATCCGTTCAGCTCTTAATTTTAAAGCATTGTGTTTATCCAGCTGGGGTCTGGTGCAACCCGGCATCCTCAGTGTGCCTGAACTGTGCCATCACTTAGCAGAGGTCTGGGTCAGTTCGTCCATTTTCACATCCAGCATGGTGGAATACAAACGACAAAACCCTGGCAATGTGAGAATCACACACTGAATCTACAATAACTTCATAAATAAATGCTTTATCCCCTTTACAGGCATGTTTCTTTCAATAGTTATCCATCCAGATAATTAAAATCTCTGGTGGTAAACATTTTGTTGGGTCTCTGACCTTAAACAATACATGTCTTGTTTTTCTGACAGTTCTGTGTCCTGATCTGTGGAGTTTTCTCCTGCTTGGCTATGATTGGATACTACATTCCTGGATTGGTGCTCTTCTACTTTGCATGTGAGTCCCAGTAGCTTAACCAGTTCTGACTACAGACCCACACTCTATTATAAGGCTGTGTTTGCAGGTAATTTTAGCCTGAAGAGTGATTAAAAATGCATGGGTGATGAAATCAGATCTGTGGGGCCCCTGGTACCAGGGTCCGGTCTGTGAGGTGATTAAAGCTGGGATGAGACATACAAGACGGGAGCAAGAGAGGGCAGCCAGCTAGGTAGGAAGCTAAGGAGGTCAGACAAAGAGTGGGCTAATCTCCAGACCTTTTACTGGTGTGCTGCAAAGCTCAGCAGCGAGGACCAAGCCGTAACAGCTTGTTTGTTATGCCTTACTTCCCTCTACAACAGTTTGTCACTTTACAGAATCTAATAGGCATGTGATTATCCACACAGTCTGCAAAGTAAATCTGTTCGGATCTAAATTTAAATCCTCAGAACATTACTCTGTGTCACATGAACTGAAAAGAAAGATCCGCTCCTGTAATTGCTGGTGACATTTTTCTTTCTGCTTTAGTGTTGGCCTCTCTACTCGCCCCTCTGGCTGCCTATCACCGGGTCTTTCAGCATCTGTATGTCAGGCTGGAGCCAGTCCTGCAGCGGCTGGACTTCAGTGTTCGTGGATATATGATGTCAAAGCCCATTGATAATCAGTGTAAGTTACACATGCATTTTTATTCATAAATTAAAAGCCTTAAAGCCATAAAGCTATTTAAAGTTGTAGGGAAATCATATAATAAATGTCAAATCATTCTGGCTCAAACATATATATAAATGTACTCTTTATCAGACGATATTTTCCAAAATGTAGAAAATTCTATTAAAAAAAATATGTCTTTAAAATCTGTGGGTTTTGGTTGGGCCAGTTAATTATACATCAGCTTGTACACCTAAATTTGAATCATATATATTAACTGTCATCTGTCAATCAAATTCTTTCGGTCATGGCATCTGGATTCTGATTTCATAGCTAATACACGCAACGGTTGAAATAAGAAATAAGGATAATTTCCTTTCCCATTGAGTTCCGTCCCAGTGTTCACAGGCATGGACGTCAGTGTCTTCAGCAGGCGTATAACTAACAGAACTGGCAGCGTTGTGCGAGGCAAGGGCTCAAACATGTACGGCTGTAAGCCTTCTGCACCAAACCAAGCTTCTGCCGCCCTGGCGTCCTCTTCCACAACAACTTTGTCCCCGCTTTCCTCCTCTAAATAAAAAATGTATGACGGAGGAGACTCATCCATGACCTCCGACACAAAACTCTCCTCCTCTAGCATGTTTCCGCTGTCCATAGCGTTCCTTTACAGTGTAGTTTCACCAATTTAGTGCTACTTGGTCCCAATGTAATTTCCCTTTGGGAACCTACTAGCACTAAGTTGCTAACTGGTTAGCAAGATGCTTCCGAGAAACTGGCCACAATCAAACATGCTTGCGAATCTTCCGCCGCAACAATCCTGCCCCCTTGATAAACGACCGATCACATTCACTTTATTCACTCATGTAAAGTCGTGCACCACTCGGGAGAATTCAGAATTCAGCTGTTGGAACAGCTGTTTCCCTACGACTTTAAAGCTTTACGCCTCACTGTTTCCTATGGATGGAACGGTTTATGAAAACCGTCCGAACCGTTCGGTTCGACTGTCTCTGTTCGGTTCGCTTGTGTTGCGTTCGGTTCATGCGCTGCTCCTTTTTCTCATAGGCGAAGCGTTTACACTCCAGAGCAGAAGGTGGCGGTACTGCGACCAAAGCCAACCACCAGTAGTAAACAAGAAGAAGAAGAAGCGAAGCAGCGTAGCCGGGTGTAGCAGAAAAAAATCAGTTGTTGTGGAGAATTGTGTGGGTATGGCGAGTGGGAAAGAACAGGAGTTGGAAGACGCGCCAGCAGCACTTTATAGGTCTGCTGTATGGGACCACTTTGCATTTAGAGTGACCTACGATGACGACGGAAAGAAAGTTGTGGATAAAAGTGCAACAGTGTGCAAGCATTGTGCAACACGTTTTGTTTATGCTAACGGCAACATGACCAACATGTCAGGCTAACAATCAACATGAACCGAACCGAACTGAAAACCGTGACCACGGAACCGCGAACCGAACCATGGATTTTTTTAACCGTTCCACCCCTACTGTTTCCTTTCATTAGTTGAACCAGTAAGATCAGGGCTGTGTGTGTTTCAGAGCTCTAAAACTATGATGTTAATTCTGCAAAAAAGACGCATGTTGGTTAAATCAAATTGAGGCTTTAAACTTAAATCTGCTGTGGAACAAATCTTTTTAGGCATAGGTGAAGGTTTGCTGCAACTTTATTGGATTAGTCCAGGTTTATCAGCAAAAAGGTGAACAGCATTGCTTAACGGCTCTTTTATTTGTCATAAGTTGAACTCGATATAATAGACGCAGTTTTCCACTAAAGTGGCCCCACTCTCAGATTGGAGTCTTGTTTGAACCTCTTCTATATGAGGTCACAAATCTTTTTTAATGTGACTACAGTGGGGAAAAATAGAGGCGGGTTGGATGCAATTCAAAGTCACTTTCCATTAACGTTTATCACAACTTTGCAGCAGACACAAGTGAAAGCAGTCAGTAACAATATAGTGGGATGGACTGCAGCTTCAGCAGCATCGCTCAGAGGACTGACAGTGAAATGTTAGCCCTCATTAATATATGGAGCGAAGCCTATTGAGGTCTGATAGGAAGGTTCGTATAGCAGTCGTTTGGATGCACAGCTGTGCAAAGCTTGTGTACAATCCTGAAAACGCAACACTTTACAAAGCTGAAGAGGTTACCCAGCATGCAGTAATCTGCCCCTTTCTCCAAGGCAATACAACACGCTGCTATAAGTGTATTGAGCAATGAGAGGAGGGGTGCTAACATGATTGTCAACATTTTAGAGTTCTGTGATGTTTTTAACATCCTTACTGGCTGTGTCCTGGCAACAAAGCATACCTCTGTGCTGAGCTGTTTGCCAAAACGGTAGTCATGAAATGCTAGAAAACAGTTTCACTCTTTTATTCACGCATTAACCTCCAAGCCCTCACTGACATATTAAATGGCTTTTTGTTCAACAACACTTCAAACTACATGTGTTTCTTTCATGTTTCCCGGACCAAAGCATGCTGAACATGACAGCATTGTTATTGTTTGGAGCTACAAGCTGTTCTAACTAGAGTCAAATTAAGGCAACATTTTCAAAGTAAATAACCTTGCAATATTGTTAGTTTTCAGGGGGAAAAATGTAAATTCAGCATTAAGGCCAGCAGGGGAAACATAGCCTCTGTTTTAGTGGAAAGAACTCTTAATGCTTCAGTTTATTAAGACATGGTTAATATTATAGCCCTGACTCTGTTTCAACAGTTCTGGAAAATGTCCCCTCCAGAACATGTTGGCGGAGCATTGGAGCGCAGAGCGGCTTTCAATTCAAAGGTTTCGCTCCGTCTTAATTTAAATTCATGTTTGACTTAAAACTTAGCCAATGCCTATGCTGTAGTCTGTGCCTATAATCTGTTATGTAGGGATGCACGATATAATCTGCCCCCTATCGGTATCGGCCTGTATCGGCCTTAAAACTGAATATCGG
>NW_015150805.1:723689-729255 GCF_000732505.1 Cyprinodon variegatus
ATCTGTTTTACTAAACAAAATCAAACTAAAATTTAACAAAATCTCAAAGAATTTGCAAAATATCACGAGAGTTTGTAACAGAACGATGAAATTTCACGAGATTTTGAAAGTAAAATAGATCGATACCGCGTTTTTAAAAATCGATTTGATATCAGCATATGAAAATATATTTGAGTATATTATTTTTCAAAGTGTCAGAAATTGATAACAAAACTGCTATTTTCAATGACTACTTATTTTTGTCCAGCTTTAATATCAATATCGATATCGGTTATCGGCTACATGAGTTTTAAAATATCGGCATATCGGATATCGGGCAAAATCCCAATATCGTGCATCCCTACTGTTATGGTCTGTTTCAACTTTATCACGGAAACGCAGAGAAGAGGATTGCATATTGTGTGATTAAAAAATGGGATATCATAAAAGCAAACACTAACTACACTTACCAATACAGAGTGGGTTTACATAAAGTGATCATTGTGGTAAGAGCCTGTCTTTGAAAATGGATCGCATGCATGCATCATACGTTGTTATTTCTTTTGCAATGGGATCCGAAGTGACACGATACTTGTCATTATACTTGGGTCACAATATATATCACTATCTATTGCGATATTTTTCCCAGCTATCAAAATTAAATCTAGAAATAAAAAAGCCAGTGTGTTGTGTATGTTCATCAGAAGATTCTGATCATTTATTTATTTTGGCATACATTTTGTCCGGGGTGTGAGTCAGTTCACGTCTTCCACTGTGACTGCCTGAACTACAGATATGGCACTGAGCCGCAAAAGGACAGCTATATCAGCCAGAGTAGCAGTGCAGAGGCAGCCCATTTTCTGTCACTGTTTTTTTATTTTTTTTATCGATACTAGGAACTAAAAGAGCGATATATTATATCAGGTAGCCGAAAATCAAGGTATATTGCTAAATTTTTATTTTTTTTCCCCCCACACCGCTAGCTGTAAAGCCTGTTATTTGGAATGGTTTACCAACAAATGTGGTTTCCATAAAGGAACATTTTACAGCACTTTATGCAATACACTGTATTAAGGTTGGGCGATATATAGTTTTCCATCTGATATTCGTCAGTCCATCAAATGGTGATAGACGTTATATTCGTGCCGGTGACTTTGTGAGCAAAGGGAAGCACATCTTCTGCATCGCTGGTAATATTATCTCCACTGCTACAACCCAATACTGTGCAAATGTTTGTTTTCTTTTGTCCAGTGGGAAGAGTTTCCTTTTTTCCTGTTCTGATATATTATGATACATTATAGCTTTTTTTTTTTTTTATCATTATTCATCTTTCTGAATGTGCAAAATCACACAGACTTAAAAAATGGGTGGATAATGGTTGATATTTTCCATACAGCCCTGTCATGGTCACACTCGGCCCATATTTCTGGACTCCCCTATTCATTTAAAGGGTGTTAGGACTTTGCAATTCTCTCTCGCAATGGATCAGGAGGTTAATATTGATGGGTTGAATTAAAATCTCTTGGTAATCAGGACAAAAATGAAGTATATTGTAAATTCGTAATTTACGCTTTAGTGCCATCTAGTGGTTCAAACCACATGTTTCATTCTGAAGAATGAGGCTTTCTCCTGTCTTTCTGTGTTGATGTACAAGAAATGGATTTATTTTCATTTTATAACAGTTAAATATATGTGTTCAATGCATTTGGAAATGTGCATATTTGGGATAAATATGCAGGAGAAAAAATTTACAGAAAGTAAGGCCTAATTTATGAAGTGAAAGAAAAATTATTCTTGGTTTTCTCCTGTTTTCTGAACTAAAGGTGTGATATTTAATCTAAAACAGAACATAAATGACATTTTCTTATCATTCTAAAAATGTACTTTCTGCAGTGACTCTACACTATTGATTTAGTGAGAATAATCAGTTGCTCTTTCTGCTGTGTTTGCAGTCCTGCGAAGACCTTTACGTGGTGCAGCCTCAGACGAAGCAAGCGACAGTGAGGAGGAGCTGGCTGCATTTTGTCCAAAAGTAAATCTGTTAGCCTTCCAGACCTTCTCAGTTTTACTATTGAAACTAGTGAACAGGAACAAATACGTAGTTTCTGCTTTATGTGCTCAGATATTTGTTTGCTTTTGATTAACATCAATATACTTAAAAGAAAAATGCAGAAAACATGTTTTTACCTTCTTCTTTATCTGTTTAAACTACATACTGTTAAGTATTTATAACAAACAGGAATTGAAAGTGACAGTTTATTAGGATTGTTACTTGTAACTAAGTAATTCACATTGAAAAGTATTTATCTCCTTTTCCTGTCTCCTCCAGTTTGATGATGCTGATGCTGCCAAAGAACTTGCACTGACTGATTCAGAGCACTCTGATGCTGAGGTGTCCTATACAGACAATGGAACCTTTAATCTTTCCCGGGGTCAGACCCCGCTTACAGAGGGCTCTGAAGGTACGCTTTCAGTTTTCATTCTATCTCGTCAATCCATTTTCTTTCCTCTCATTTCTTTTGGTCTCGTTTTCTCTTAGACCTTGACAGACACAGTGATGCTGAGGAATCTTTTGCTCAAGATCTCCCAGACTTCCCGTCCATAAACCCTGACGCCACTTTAATGGATGATGACGACGACACAAGCATTGGGCTTCCCAGTCTGGGCCCGTCTGGCCTGGGGAGTCATCGCGCCTCGGTGTTAGACGTGGATGCACATCTGGACTCCGACCAGGAGGAACTGGATGCAGAACTCTCCCTCAGCGGCCTCCCATCCGCCTCAGATTTCAGTGGAGAGTTGGCCGGAGCGATTGCCAGCAACATGATCCAGGCGGCGATCGCCGGGGCGTTGCAGCCTCGGCCTCCTCCCGCCCAGCGGAGACAAGCCCACCCTAGATCTGTGTCCCACAGAAGCTACCGCAAACAGTCCAGCTCTGAGTTTGACACGGACTTAGACGCAGAAGACTTTGAAATGCTGGACCAGTCTGAACTGAACCAGATGGATCCGTTTGGAGGAGGGGGGGCAAGACGAGGCGAGAGTCAGGGTTCTAATTTCTTAGCGAGCCTTCTTGGTAAACCACAGTGAAGAGCGTGTGCTGCTGTGTGTGTGCGATAGTCTAAAATTGACCAGCATAGAAAACAACTTTAGTTCCAGCTGTCCTGCTTCTGGTAGGCAAATATTTCTCACTGTGAAGTATTATATATTTTTCCCATTTTTATTTACCATTCCTGGTCTACTCTGATCAGCGAGAACTTATTTAATTTGTAGGCTGAGCAATAGGAAATACAACCACAAAATAAAACACAGTGTGACATTTGATAAAGTAGCAATATCAAAGTCAAAAATTATACTCTTAAAAACCTACAGGAGTGCCCATTAAATCTTTTCTACTTTTAATTCAAGACAAACAGGGCTATTTAACATAGGACCAAATATGACATTCCTGTTGCTTGAGCTGTGCCATGTTTGACACTGATATTCTGGAAAACATTCAATATTCAAGATTATTTCATTATTCTGTCTTTTAAGAGAAGATATTTCATTTTAGCTTCTTAACAGGACTTTATTATAGGAGGTGAATTTGTCTGATTTCTGCAAGTTTTCAGAGCTTTACTTGGGTTTTTAAACTCTTGCTTTCCTACTGATGCTGTAGAACACATCTTTATTTGTTTTTGTTTTTTTTATCCCAGACTAAAGTCTTAAAGAGAGAAAAGTATTTCTTTTAATTAACTAGGATTTTTTTTCAAATGCAAAAGAGATCCGTGATTAAATCCCCAATTGTTTTTATCTCCCTTCCCCTCTGAATAACCCTTCTAAACATGCAAGGGTAATATATTACATCTTGTCCTTGTATGTTCATTTGGAAATATGTTTACATCAAAATTGTATAAAGATTGAGCTCATATTTTTTAAAACTTTGGTACATCGAGGTTTAAAGTGATATTCGTAAAGATCTGTCTGATTTATCTGTGTGTTGGGGAAAATATGGCACTTTAAACCTGAAAAACTCACAGGGATTTATTTAATCTTAATTGCTGTTTATTGGTTAAAACAAAAAGCAGTTTCTTTTATTTTTAAAAGATTAATCTTATCTGAAACATTTTTTGTGCTTCAAACAAAAAACAGCTGGATCCTAATTTGAGTAACTGAAGTAGAAAATGAATGCACTGATGGATAGCAAGGAGGATTTTGGGGGGTTTGTTAGACTTGGGTTTTAATTTTTCTCCAAGCTGCTCTATGAAAAGGTAAATCTTCAGTTTTAAGTGTTCTCTAGTCTGCTAAGTTAATGTGCATAGAATTGTATTTTCTCTGTATCTGGTTTTGATATATTTTGAAGTGCAACATACATTGAATAAAATGTTTGGAAATACATTTATCTTCTGAATTATTATACACAATATACTAATGAATATCAATAAAGGTGGAAAGGGTTTTAAATCCACTGGTAGACATGATCACATGTATGCATACAAACACATTTACTGATGGAGAAATTTTCTACTAGTAGTTTTATTTTTGTCTGACAGTAAAAAATTTAGTCTCTAGTGTCTTATGTTTTTTATATATATATTTATTACATATTTCTCATGTTTTGTTAAATGTAATATCACTTTATGTCTGCAATATCAAAGAAAGTGTGGAGCGTTGATTGGATTAAACTATTACTCCAGGGGGCGCTGTTGCCAAAGTACATCAGCTTTGAGATCACCTGTGACAGGATGTCTCACGACTTTTTATTTTCTTTTTACCTATTAAACGCTTAACAGACGGACCCAACAAGTAACACATTTTGGTGGAAAACATTGTTCGGTACACAATCAAAATGTCACGGTATATTCACATAAGTCTTTCACAGAACATTTTAAACTAGCGGACTGAGTTGAAAATAAGTTTGTAGTGATACATCTGTTTAAATAGTTAATCTTTTCTATGACGCAGTTTTTCCGCGAAACTTAAGCTGGGAAGCTAAAGTGAGCCCGAAAATGAGCAAAAAGGATAACGGTAAGGTTAAATAAACTACGTTATTCGGTCGTAGTTAATTTTAATTCAAGACAGCTATGTGTTTGGAGTTTAACGTGTTGGTATTTGACAGGAAGTAGAGTTAAAAGCGCAGCAAAGTTAGGATTAGACCGATGCTAGCTAACATGGATACGCTTCTTGCTAACATAGACAGCAGAGTTTAATGATTGTCTTTGATATACAGATACATGTCATATGAAATAAGGTGGAGCAAAATTCCTACTGTAAACGTGCTGTAAATCTACTATGATGGTATTGCCTTAAAATCAACTTTCTTTGCTTTTGTCATCACAGGAGCGTCTGTGATCCTGGCTTATCTAAATGAAAAGAACCGTCCTTACAGCGCTCAGGATGTCTTCTGTAATTTACAGAAGCAGCATGGGTTGGGAAAAACTGTGAGATCTGCTCTTCATTCATTCTTTCCTTATTCGGATCATTTTGGATCATGCTGATTATACGGAAGATGATTAAAGCCACTGGGGAGGAAAAACAGTGAACTGATTTTTAAACATTATTTCAGTTTAATATGGGAAAAAAGTCACAATTCTGACTTTAGTCTCAGAATTCT